>NC_092816.1:40937500-41237500 GCF_023375885.2 Dermacentor andersoni
GCGCGACAACGTGCCCCTCGGCGGGCGTTAGAATAGATGTTTCTCTTCGCCGTGTGGTGGCCTGCCGAGGTGTTGCTCGCCTCGTGAGACTTTTTTCCTAGACCGATTTTCCCGGAGCCTTGCGAGGTGCCGGTGTATGTCGTATACGTGACTGTAATGCGTCGCCTGTACGTAATGTGACGGAAACTATATGCGTATGACGGTATCTTCTGTAGGCGCTGTACATGTATAGTCTTTCATGTGGTCAGTGCGCGCATGTTCGCAAGCGCACCTAACGCTGCAGTAGCGAATCGCTCGGATTGGGATATAACTGACCTATAAGTTGTGTATATCTAAAGTAGAGTATAAAAAAGGTCTGCTGTATACAGTCCCTTCCCTTCTTTTTCGTGGCTTTCTTCAATAAGGCGAGAATGCCTGTCACGTGAGAGGAAAGGTTGAAAGTGGGGAAAACGAAGGCAGCCTAGAGAAAGTTTGACATAATTGAAAAAAAAAAAGAAAGTGGTTTGACAAGAATACGAGAACACACAACTTTACGCTCAACTTCGTTAATTCCCCATATATATATATATATATATATATATATATATATATATATATATATATATATATATATATATATATATATATATATATATATATATATATATATATATATATGAAATGACGTCAAATTAGTCTCATTTCCTTCTCCCAACGACTGTCTCGATACGAAACTTCTTCCGGCTTGCGTGGAGACCACTCGTGCTTGAGCTCACTCGCCCGTTCACCGTGAATCAACGGCATCAGCAGCAGCAGCACCCACGGCGGGCCTTTCATCACACACACCACATATATACATACCTCGTCCGAAACTCGTCGGCTCATCAACGTGGTGCTCGTCTTCGATGTGCCGTCGATCGCTGTTGCGCCATCAGTATGTACGCGCACACACGTACGTGAACCGATTGCCAGCCCCCACGACTGCAGGCTCACCTCACGCGCCCGACGTTTACGTAAAGCAGCGGCCACTTTCGCCCTCCCCGAAAAAAATAAAGCGAGACTACGCTGAAGGCGCGGAGGGGAGCAATCACACAGACTGCATGGGTGGTCTCGCCGGAAGGCACTTCCGCGGGCTGCGAGGAATCTACGCCGCGCTACGTACATACCGAGAACTGCTGCCGCTGGAGGGATCCGCGCTCGAATCTGTGCGCGCGAGAGCGGATCACGAAGCTGCCATCCGCGACACTCCATCCGGCTTGCGATTGCCGCTGCTGCGTGCGCCATTAAGCGTGTATTGCGCCACGTGTGTGTGTATATGCCCTGTACGTTAAATACGCGCAGTGCCATTGAAGCTAAGCATGTCGGCCAGCCTATCGGTTCACTGACGTATAGAGAGGAACTTAGGAAGTTCTTAAGAGCGGATTACGCGATTGGTCGAAGCGTTTGACGTTGAGGTCGTTCCGTTGCCCCGCGAGTCTGCAGTTCACGAACAGCTACGATACGCGAATTTAACAAGAGAGAGAGAGAGAGAGAGAGCGTAAACAACTTTATTTACGACTCCGTAACGAGGAACGAAATTCAGAGCAGAAATGACGAATGCCCGAAATCGTAAACATTTTTCGTTCTTAAGAGCTATTTTTCTGATTTGCCTCCTTGGCTAATAATAAGTTCGTTGTCACTATTGACTGGTTCTTGTTCTTGAAGTGAACATAACGAACTGAAGTATAGCGTGATAACACCTTCGTGAATATGGGCTGAGGAAAATCAACGCAGTACAAAGGACGAGCGCTGGTTGTGCGCTCGTCGGAGAAGCGCTGGTCTCTCTCTATATATAGTTGTGGATTTCATAGCACTGCACGCTATTGATTGAACACCAGAACGCGAGCACGTATATATACTATAATACGCAACTTGCGGGGCAATGGAAGGCAGGAAGAAGCGATTCTTCATACCTTCGGATTGATATAGAAGGAAGAAGAAAGAAAATCTCTGATGCGAAGAGAGAGTTCGGAAGAGGTGAATCCAAGATCGAAGGGAACGCGAGCGGAGTGCGCGCGGAGTTCATTAGCAGCGACCGTTCACCCCCAGGCACGGGGCGACCATGAAGCGGCAACGGTGGTTTCGGGAACGGTGGCGGCAACCGCGCGCAAAAAAAGACGGGGAATCGGTGCAAGCGCGCGCGCGCGCAATCCACGGCCGCGTCGAATTACGATCCATCAAGAAGAAGACGCCACCATCAGACCGCTGGGCCACGCAGGGAGAAACTCCCGCTGGACACGAGTGCCGGCCCATCGCCAACGTCGGCCAGCCGTGGAAAAAAAGTGAATCTCTCTCTCTCTCTCTCTCTTCGTCCATGAGAGAGGAGCGATCGCTCACTCCCTGTGGAAAGGGAATATATACATGCATGCGTCGTGTGTATGTGCGTACATGTTTGCTTCTACGGGGTATGTGTTGCCGCCAACAAAGCTTCCCTCCTTCCTTTTTTTTAATCTTCCCGAAGAGTGATCGCAGTTTCGCGTATCTGAAAGAAAGAGACAAGAACGAGAGCTTCCGTTTCGACGATGCAGAGGAATACTGCATGCGGCTCGCTATATCAACTCATGGTCGAACGAGGGACGACACAGCTTATCCCTTGATCGCCAACTGTTGATCGGTTCGTCTCCGGCTTCTCGTGAATTCTTCGTTTTGTTTGGATTGCGGCGACACGTGATAATGACGAGGGTAGAGTGACGAGTGTACATCTTACATCCGTGTCGTTGCGTTCTTGCGAAGCCAAAGCTTGGCGAAAACGCAGCGTTCATCGCTGCGTTCGATGTCGACCTTTGCGCTGCATTCCTGAGCAAAGTGATGCCTCGAGCTCCTTGTTAGTTATAGGTTCGCTATCGGAAGCAGCGCAAATAACACGTGCGAGTCACAAGTGAGACAATGACGTAACGCTCGTGTCGTCTTCTCACTCGGTGCGTCTTTTGGGCTTTTATTCGACGTGGAACTGCATGCTCGTGCGTTAATGATTGGAACAGTCGATCAGGCCTGGCCAGATGCGGTCAAAATGACCGTATACAACCAGGTAGGTCTCATCGACTGTTGGAGTTCGGCAATCAACTGCTACGTTTTCTTCCGCAGCAGCAGATTTCGAACGTGGCATCTTCAGTCCTGTATCTTGTTTCGCACGTTCCTATTCCAAATTGCGTGTGGCAACCACTTCATTCGTGTCATCCGCACCCTCGTTTACCCAAGCCGCGTGGTTGCGCAGGGCAAGTGCATACCACGAACTGCTGTCATTGACTGCTTTATGCAATGGCTGCGACGGAAGTCAAAAGCTGAAAAAATGGCCGACACCCAAGAAAATCATCAATGTATACATACGTTTGCACCGACATAGGGCGTTCGGGACAGTGCCAGCAATTCAAAGTGCGTGACCTCATCCAACTTTCTTACAAAACCGTTTGTCTGTCGGTTTGTGCAGGGTTCTTTTTTTCTGTCATTTGTGCGTGGACAGTGAAAGCTGGTTCGAGCGAGCAGTCGGTCTTCCCACGGTCTTTTAACGGCGGCTCTTTAGCAGGCACGCGCAAGGGGGGATGAAAAACGCGAGCCGCGTCTGGCATACTTCCAGGCCGTGACCTTGCCTTAGAAAAGAAGGGCGGCAGCCAAGGCCGAAAGGGCCACGGTTCAAGTCGTGCATGCTTTCCTTTCTCGCAGGGCTCGAACACACAACAAAGGCTTTCGGAGACTCTTTCCGAGCCAAGCAAGCCTGCCCTCGCTTTTCGTGATTCTTTCTCAACTTAAAAAAAAGAAAAGGAGCGTCAATTCTCTTTAGGGAAGGCCGGAGGAGTACCCATGGTCGTCGAGTCCACATGGCCAATATAGTTCGTTCGCTAATGCCGGCGAATGCATCCACTATGGCATCTGGTGCTGCGGAGTCTCTTCCTCTGGCCACGGCCAGTATAAGAAGAGCCTGCGCCGTCTATACAGAAGCCAGAAAGGGTATATGGGAAGCGCGCATATACGCGACCTGTTCTATAGTACGTAGGCGTTGGCCGTGCGACCTCGGGCGCACCGCCCGAATCCTGCAATGGCTCGTCATCAAGGGCACCATTCTCTTACTGGGTGGAGTCTCGTCCCCGCGCACAAAAGCACGATAGAGAGAGAGAGCGTGCGAGATCATTCCGCGAAACGTTTCTTCGCGCTCACAACTGTTTCGCACGGGCGCATCTGTAGCACGCGCCATGGGACAGCTAGCCGGCTTGACTCGGGGCGACTGTGTGCCAGTTCCTCCGACGTCTTCCGGTCAACATCCGTAGGCTGGCGTCCTTTCGCGCTCCTTTTGTTCGCCGAAGAAAGAAGCTGGACTGTCTCGTTGTGCGGGCCCGCTGAAGAGAGAAAAGAGGAGCGGGCGAGAAAAAAAAGCGAGAAAGAGACATCCGCAGTGCAGTTTCGGTCTGCGGAGAACAATCGGACGAGAGGGACATCTCGCCGCCGTCGGCAGTCACGAAGTCGCGCTTGTCCTATAAGAAAGAAAGGAAAGACACGAAGATCGAGGCGACCGGCATCGAACGGATTGGTCTTTCGTAATTCTTTCGTTACTTTCTGTTTGTTTCTTCGTTTTTTTTCGCAATTGGCGGGTGCCACCGCAAGGCAGTGTGCTAGTGGACAAGGGGGGCAAGCTAGAACGTCCCATCGGGACGAGCTCCGGTGACCGGCTTCGGGGTTGGGGGAGGCCTCCCCCTTTTGTCCTAATGAGACAGCGCAGTTGAGCAAAAGCTTCTCGAGCCGAGGCGTGGTCCAAAGACAGCCAAGCGAATCCGGGAGTGGCCGGGCAGAAGCGCACGCCACAGCGCGCTATTTGAATAACTCTCCTTTTCGCGACGTCACTCGCAGTGGACAGCCTTCCACCGGCCGAGGCCCGCTGCACGCACACCTTTTAGCTCCGAGAAAACAATAGGTCGTGTCCGCCTTTCTCTACATCCTCGCGACGAACATGCGCATACGTGCAGCGCAGTATAGACGTCGCTCGCAACGTCCGAAAGACGTGAAGACCTCGTTGCCCCAACGCACTGACGTCGCTAATCCATCAACTTTTATTCCCGAGCGAGATACAATCCGGTCGAAGAAGGGCTTGCTCGGTCATTTCCAAGGACGCATTAGCAAACGCGTACACGCACGTCGCATCCAAGGCCCCGGCCCAGGGCAGTTCGTAAGGTCGCCAAATCTTTCTTCTTCTTCTCGGTCACGTGGTCATCGCCTGTCACTTCTGCGAGCGCGAGGTGCCGGGCGCCACCTCGCCCTGTATACGGCGAATGCGAAACTGGCCGAAGCAGTCCGACCGCGCTGCGGCGGCGAATCCTATTGGCAGACTAATTCTACGTGTAGCGGAAACGGCAGCGCCGACCTTTCACGCGCAACCAACCGACGTGTGTCGGCTACTGAACGGCACGCCTCGTTCTTTGCCGAGGAGGACGCGCGCTCTGCCCCCGAGTTGACCGACCGCTCAGGGCAGATCGCCGGATACGAAGATGAACGAGCTCCGTTTGCCTTGCTTGGTATACTCGGGGCTCCCTCTACTCCTGGCCCGAAGTTTTCTCCGTGCCCTTTCAGCGTTAGACCCGTCTTATAAATGCGCGACGGTTGCCGGGCTTCCACGAAGACGGGGACAGACCGCCGAGAGCGGAACGGAACGGATTGGATTGTCAGGAGGCGGCCAGAGCCCTCGTCTCCTGTATGCACGAGCGGGGTCTCGCATGCGGGGCGCGTCACAGCCGAACCGCATGTTCGACAACTCCTCGTTATTCGATGCGCTTCTTATCCTCTCTTCTCTCCCGTCGTGGTTCTCTGCGTTGACTTGTCTCGCCCGGAGGCTTAGGGCGATGCGCCTACCGCGACGTGCGTGGATGAGAACATTTATTATCGTTAGCGCGAAGGACTGGCCAACCGACCGACCGGCCGGCCGACCGACTGACTTACCTCACGAGTACTTTGCGTTTTGATTAGTCGGCCGAGGCCACCGCTGCCAAATGCTTATCGAAGACGCGCCTGTGCCCGAGAGCTCAACGAGGGATCGTTATCAGGTCTAGAGACCCGTGGGTGGCAGTGTTGGTTTCCCGCTGCGGGCGCTATTTGCAGGAACTCGATCGACTGCATCTGCGGCAGCCCAAACGGGCGCCTAATTTGCCTCGAGTTGGCGTCAGTGATTATGGATGACTTCTTCACGCACTTCAGTCGATGTTTGCAACGTCGCCGGCCCCGTACGCAGCAAGAAGTGCACTCCATAACATGAATGCATAAGCTTCTCAGAATCTTCTTTTTTCTCTCTCGTGCGCACGAAGTGAGAGAAAAATCACACGGAAAAAAGAACGTAGTTCGAAGGCAGTTCAAGGTCGCACTTGATTCCTCGGAATTCGCGCATGGTGGCACGGGCTGTAGAAGTTTGGGTCGAATTCTAGGACGGCTGAATCTGCTCGTGATTGAAAACTCTTGTCACCTTCCCTCTATCCTCGGCGCTTTTGGGCACGTACTGCACACCGAAAATAGCACACCCTGAAACGTAACGGCAATCACACTGTCTCCATCTCAACCTTCACAATGCGATCGCGTTAAGATGCCATGGACCGAATTCACAAAGCTTTTTATTCGTACGCGCTCTTTGCCATTGACTAGCTGCCTTCATCATATGTTGAGCATCAGGATTGGCTGGAATTTTCTCTTACGAACCTTTTGTTCGTGCCCCTACGTGGTTGTCTCGTGTCTCTTTCCTTCGTCCGTTGTCTTATTTGCGCCTTCGTTGTAATCTTACGAAGAATTGTAGCGTGATAGTTCAATGTGAATACGGGTCTAATTAAACTTTGTACGCTTTCCCACATTTTTTCCCCTAAAGTACTGGCTGCGAGCAAGCCTAAGTTAAGCCTCGTGCCTTTTGCAAAACCGACGCGGATGAGCTCCAACTCCTGTGCACAGAACCCCCCCCCCCCCCCCTTACTTCGCCCATGCCACCGGCTTACACGCCGTGTTTTAATACCTCTGTCTTCTTCCCTAGGCCTGCGAGGCCTTCATTTTATAGACATCAATAACGAGCCCTTAACATGCGCGTGGTCCCAATACTCCTGTGCTGAATATATAGGCATTCCACTTTCAGGCTGACCGACAACTATATGTTTTTTTTTTTTTGCGTGGTTTTCGTATTTGGATGAAACGGTCGTTCGCTGCTAAGCGAGACGCCTGATTAATACTCAGTGTGGTACCACAACGTTATCATTTCTGCCGATTTATGAGGCAGAAGTGGCCGATATGACGCTTTAAGCAGCTACGTATCTGCTAATGAAACATCTATATTTGTTTCCCCACGTTTTCCTCTTGGTTTCTCTCTCTCTCTCTCTCTTGTCTTTGTTCTTCTTTTCCTTTAAAGTTCAGACATGCTAATGAAGTGTCCCTTCTTGTGTGAGTTCAATGTCCTGTACGTGCGGTTATTCACTGGGGCTTATTTTTTTTGCCTCACTTTTCTTTCATCTTATTTATCTGCAGGAAAGAGGGAAGGATGGTTTTGGATTGCCACGTTGAGCGAGAGCTCGAGATCCCGCGCGCATAGCTTTCTCCGTGCTCGAAGCCGCCACTCTGTAAAAAAAAAACGCGGTAAAGGATCTGCGTATTATACTCTTCCTTCGGCGACAGGGTATCGCGAGAAGGAAACCCAACCGTTATACAACCTCGAACGCGGGAAGCGACGACACAATCGAAGGTTATCTATCGCGCGCGCATAATCGACCCCGGCGAGAGGCGATCGGGCGGACGGACCACCTTTGCGTCCAACTCACCGAGCGCCTTTCGGCACCCCCGAGGAGCCTTTCTTCTTGGACCTCCCTCCCTCCCCTCTCGCCCTCTATCGCGACCGCACGGGGGGCGCGCGCGATCGCCCCGGAGTCCTCTAATTACGTGCCACCACGTACATACGCCTCGTGCCCGCTCGGCATCACCGTTGTTCTTGGGCGCCCGAGCCAGGGCGCATTCTTTGACGCGCAGTGTAATCAGAAAGTTAGGAAGAAAGGACGGACGGCTGCGAGAGATAAAAGAAAGGCTGTCCACTCGATCTCTCCCCCTCCCCTTCTCCGTAATAACGGGTTCCCGTGTGGGGTCCGCATGGCCTCCTCCCAGTCGAGCGGCGCCAGCATGGAGCGCGCCGCCCTCTTGTGCGCACTGTTTCGTTAAAGCTATGTAATGCAGGATTGCGGAATGCAAGCGATGGGCGTCCGCAAAGACATTAGCTGTGGGCTCTCTCAAAACTGCTCTCGTATTTTTATGACCGATTTCGTTATTCGCTGGCGGCCCGCGCATTGGCAGGCACAATAGCAAGTTTGAGGCGCCGGGAAGTCGCTGACCGTTCTTATTATGCGTCGGAATACCTCGGTGGATTTCGACCTCTGACAGCGCCACCTAGACACGTGAGCGCCTTATCTAGTGAAAGAGAAATTGTTTTTCTTTTTCTCGCAGCCTGTTTTGTCTTACTGTATTCGCCCTCTTTTCATAGAAAAACAATGTATCGTAAACCTACAAGTCACGAAGAGGTAAATTTCGGCCTGTTTGTCGTACACAAAATTCTGACGGTGTCTTTCGTAGACTATCAAACAGGCGATGGTCGGCGAAAGTTTAGGTACCACGTGTCCTTAAGATGTCCGTAGGTGATCTGTAGACTCGGCGGAAAACTGCCCGTAAGATCTTTAAAACAGGCTTTGAAGGCGACGTTTTCGGTACAAACAAACTATAGCGACAGAAAAATCAATCCGCTGCCTCGGTGTTTGCATGGCGGAGTTCGCTTTTGATTGGCACGACCTCTAGGCCACTGAAAGTGACGCCGTATTTGCGAGCATTATGGACTTGCCTCACCTTTAGGCACGGTTTCCCTTGGACTATACCTCACATCAGTCGTCTGTGTGGCAATCATCACAACTCTATTTACTGTAGTGATTAGGTGGCTATAGTGTGATACTGCTGAGTGTAAAATCGACGGTTACCATAGCCCGTCTCAGTGACTGCACGATTATCGGGGTGGAGTAAAAAATGTGCCTTTGTAGGGATTTCGCGGTGTGTCCAGGAATCATGGAATCAGATAAAACCGGAAGACCCGCAACATTGCGCGCACATAGCTTAGCTTTGAAATGTAAAACGTCGTCGCAATCGACAATATCAGTGACGACAACGAGAAACGTTCAGGATGGTGACTAGTTTTGTACATGGCGCGCGGTGGCGTGGCAGCGACGTCCCTCCTTTTACTCCCCCCTCCCCCTCCCCGCGCAGTGCTCTTGAAGTGACCTCGCCCGAGAGTCAGTTACGGCGCTGCACTCATCTCTTCGCGTTTCCACTTAAAGATCACTCACACGCATGGCCAGAGCTCGAGCCAGTGTTCCAACGCACACCATACGCTCACGTACGCACACACACACAGACACGTAAGCCGTGGCACACGTTGCAGCGCGACCTCTCGAGGAAGAGACAGAGGGCGCGACGCGGCGTTGACACCGGTGGCACCCTGGTGTCAGCGTCGACGTCTATAAGCGCTGCGGGACGGCGAACGAGCGAAAGCTGGGTAACAGTTGCCCCCTGGCGGTAGACGTCCTGTCTGCCGTGCAGTCCTGGCCGTCCGCGCGTTTCCTTCCGGGTTTTCTTTCTTTTTGGCCGCGTCTCTCTAAGACGGACCAACCGACGACTTCCTGGAAATTAGCCGCTGCCACGTCCCTTTTGTCTTTCCGCAGCGGCTGCTAGCTTCAGAGTGCGTGTGTGTGTGTGCGCGAGAGAGCAGCAGCGAGATAGACAATGGCCCGAAGGAACGGCGGTGTGCGGGAACCGCTCCCACGAGGGCTTTCCGAGCTCCTCCGCGACCCGCAGTGCATGTGCGCGATTGTAGTTCGTGTGTGCGTGCTTACGCGAAGCAAAGGAGTAAGTAAGAAAGGAATTGGATGGAGTGCACTGCAAGCTGTACTGGCCGTGGTTTGCGTTTGCATTGCTCTGGAGCGCGAACGGCAGCCTCCTCGCTAGTATACCGTGCAATGGTTTTGGAAGTTGGAGATTCCTTAGCGAATCGGGGGGACCGGATTTGAAAGATCTCTGGTTGTGCGTTGGAGAGGATTCACCCTTTGCTGCAAATGTCTCCCCAGAGAATATTAGAATGTAACAATCTGCAGGATGTCTAGCAGACGTCTTGTAAACTAATTTGTCTTCCTAAGGATGTTATTTTTTTTGTGTGTTTATGATCAACTTATTGGTCTTCTACAGGTAACTGATTACCAGCGTGAGAGAAGGATCCATACTTCTCTCCGCATGTCTTTCCAAACAAAGATATACTGATACGCCTTGTAAGTTGTCTAGCAGACGTCTCGTAGACTACCGTGTCTCACAGGGGACGTTTTTTCTCCTATACACGTAAGCTGTAGATACTCTGTAGACGAAAGTTGATTACCAGTGCGAGGGCGTTGTACCTAGACCACACGAAGACCTTTATTTTGTGCCACTCGATGACATATAGTGACGATAGTCTAGACACTTGTTATAGACTTTTTTTTTCTCTTACGTAAGCATAACGTATACGTAGGCATTCTGCTAACAACATTACAAAAAAGAGTGTAAGCCCAATGTTCCAGGACTAAGCAGTATGCACACGCATAAACAAAATAAACAACCATAAAAGTGAGCAGTTTCGACGCCTGTTACCGTGACAGGGCACCGCAATGCAAAGTGAACACGGCGGCTTGCCAGGAACTTGCGAGCGGATTTGTGAATTGGGATCATCAACTGGTTAGGCCGGAGATTTGGGAGGAGGAAGGGGGGAGGGGAAGCCGGCCCTATAGCTTCCGCGGTAGTGCACGCTTTTAGCGAGGCTGGCAACAACGCAGGCGAGCGCGTCAGGGTTCCATAGCGGAAGGTCAGCAGCCGGCCATGGCTGGCAGGGGGGCGCCATTGGTGGGGACACGCGCCCCCTCGGAAGACGTCGTTTGTCTCGAGCACTTCCCGGCGAGGACGCCGAGGGTCGCGCGTGCTTTTGGCGAGGGACCTTTTTGCTCCGGGTCTCGGCTTCGTGCCCCAGAGGCAGTCGTTTAGTGCAGGGTGCGAGAATGTTATTGTTCGCCGGGCCAGCACCCCCATTTAGTCGCGTGCCCTTGGTAAGGAGCGAACCTTTCTTTGAACTCCCTATAGCGGAGAACTGCCTCACTTCCTTGGCCAGCAGAAAAAGGTGAAATAATAAACTAATTTTTGGTAAGAATAATATGTCTAATTATTTATTCATCATTGTGTGTGTGTGTGTGTGTGTGTGTGCGTGCGCGTGTGCGCGTGTGTGTGTGTGCGTGTGTGTTGATCCTATGTTGGGTCGCATTAACCCCGCAGGGCCTATATTGGACTCCGCTCTGGTGCTATACCGATTGCAATCAAATGCCTGCTAACACGTTCTACCATAAAATCGTGGTACGAGGAGCATTTAATACACGTTGATGACAACCTAATTCATGTGTGCGTTTTATGTGTGATCGTCAGTATACCTACAAAACTCGCTACATGCTGTACACGAAGAGCCGCGTACAGTGAGTTCTCTGCGTTGTTTTCATAGCTGCCCTCGCGATGAACGTAAACGTTCGTGGCATAGCTCATGCCGCGCTGTCCGTAGACTTCTTCCCGCGCGCTCGTATACCTGCACGCAAGCACAAAACACACGCGCGCGGTATTAGGCCAGTCTATCGGCGGCGACGTAATTAACTTCCGGAACAGTGGAAGGCTAGCACACGGTGGCAGCCGCTATATCGGCGGCTTACCCGCAGAAAGCAAGGAAAGAAAGATAAGGAAGAAGAAATCGAAATCCCTCCGATATTGCGGGGCGCCCCATTCAGCTAGAGGCGCAACCTCTTTAACGGAAGAGCGCGCGCCAGCCTGGGGCAAAGGGTTGGGATCAAGGGCGAGCAGCTTCGGCCGCAGTGTGCTCTAGCGGCTTATCGAGACTGGCGCAAGAGGTGTGCGAAGGGAGCCAGGAAAGCGGTTCGGCGACGACGAGTATGCGAGGCGTCCACCTTGAAGCTTGCATATGGGGTGCTCTCGACTGCGGCGCTTTCCCAGAACGACTGGCAAAAGAAGAAAGAGATACGAAAGCCGTGTACGGTACGGATTCTGTGCGTCTCAAATAAACTTCAAGAGAGAGAGACAGAGAGAGAAGGAGCAGCAGTGGCGTGATGCGAAAAAAATCTACGCAGGATCGGTCGTCTTCATATCCCGTTCTATAACCGAGCAGCGTGAAATAAAGCAACGCAGGAACAGCGATAAACAGACGCGGACGAAGCGCCGATAATTTCCAAACAAACGGTGAATTCGGGGTATTTTACGTGCCAAGAAGGCGTGCCGTAGTGGGGGAACTCCGGGTTAATTTTGACCACGGGTTCCTTAACGTGAGTGCTGATGCACGGTGAAAGCGTTTTGTGTATTGCGCCCGCTTCAGAATGCGATTGGGATCGAACCCGCGACCTCGTGCTCAGCAGCGCAACACCATAGCCACTACGCCGGCGCGGCGGGTGAATTTCCAACAAACGCTCGTTTAAGTCGCGATTCGTGTACACGAAGGAAAGAAGTCGTAAGTTCCGCCACGCACCCTTATTTATTTATTTCAGTATTTATTGCTTGCATTCAATTTCTTTCTCTCGTTCTTCATGTCTTTTCCTAAATCTGACATTTCCTTAAAGACCCACGCTGGAAACTGTGCAAAAGACACGAACAAACAAGAGGACTCCTCACATGTACGTTGCGTCATTTTCAATGTGGCACCTGACCAACTAGACCAAGTCAACATCTTACTGAATTCTCTTATGAATATTTAGCGAAAGAAAAGAGTAAAGGAGCAAAGAAAGAAAGAAAGAAAGAAAGAAAGAAAGAAAGCAGAAGGAAGTGAAGCGCACTGGGCATGGAGAAACGTGTGTGACGGTATATGTCGAAGAAGCCAAGGCGAAAAAAAAAAATAATAAGCTCGTCTCACTTCGACGCCTTCATCCGCATTGTGCCCGGCATGCCATATATATAACCGCTCTGCTGTGGCGCGTATGGGCTCCCGTCGAACTGCGCATGCGTGCGTGCCAGACGTCCGCCGAGATCGTTACGAGCAGAGTCCGCTCGCCGTGCAGGCTTTCTCAGCGGCACCCGCTCCGCCCCCGGCAACGACTGATCTGCATTCCTGTGCATAAAGGAAAAAGAGACCGGATTGCGCCTCCCTCCCCCCCTCTCTCACGCCCTTGGACACAGACGGTGACCGCATACGCCAGGAACATGGCGCGTGTGTTACTGTGTTTCCTTCGCATGATACAGACCGCTCGGGCAGATGCTAATGTGCGCTATACTTTTTGCCAAAACGTCAGCAGCAGCTTATTTCTTTCTTTCTCTATCTCTCTCTCTCTCTCTTTTCGTATTGAATGTAATAATGAATGAAGCAATGGGTGATTATCAGAACTAGAACTTAAGATACCTGTTAATGCGCACAATGCTTGGTTACTGCAAGGGCTGCTTATGGCGGCGGTGCATGTGAGTTCGGCTTCGACTTGCATACAATGAGAGCTGTTTTGGGTATAGTTCATTCAGTTGTCGTGACGCATGACGCAGGTATCGACGTCGTGTTCACCTTCACTTCTTCTTAGGAGGAACAACAGGTCTACATAAAAGGGAGTTCTTTGTAGTGAAAACAGCAGCAGCAGCAACAACAACCGCAACAAGCGCTTTGTTAGTGTCTTTATATGTGCCCGTTGCCTTGTGCGACTATACCTATAGCGACCGTCGTGTAAGTATATATATACAGATAAATCAAATGAGTGCACCAAGTGTAGTAAGGACAAGGTACACTTAGAAACACGCGCTCGCGTTGTGTGCAGTATACCTTTCTCCTACACCGACCGAAGCATCTATAGGCGAACCTGTGGAGGTCGATAATTATCGTGAAAAGTACCATCTGACTATTTGCCTTTCCGTGCGCGTCCCATAGGCATTCGAAGAGGCACGTTCCGTTTGCCTTCAAGGAGAAGCGATTTCGGCACCGCTCGAAGGTCGCAGTTTGCCACGTGCCCCAATGCGGCCATGCACTGCTCGGCGGGTGTTTCGTGTCAGAGCGAGAGGGAGAATAAATTTTATTATTATTTTGCAGCATGCAAGCTTTCGTTTCACATCAGGAGCGAATATGTTAATTTTGTATTCAAACAAAAAAAAATCACACGATAATAGTGACACATCCTGCTCGCGAGAGAGAGAGAGAGAGAGGGAAGTGTGGTGCAGAATACAGGGAAGTTTACCAGCAGACATGCACCAGGTTTGCTACCCTACACTGAGAAACGGGTAAGGGGAGACAGAAAGATGAAAAAAAAAAAAACAGAATATGCACCTCTATGGTGCATGCGTATCCTGCTGGAATAAGGCATGTAGTATGTGCGCACGGCTGGGAAGCCGAATGATCAGTAAAGCATCAGTATACCGGCACACTTCTAGCGTATAAAAAAATGATAGGACCCATCCTAATTTGAAAAGCTCTCCTTCAGAATGCATTTTCGTTGTACCCGGTAAAGCGGGATTTCTTTTTCTAAATATCTTCGGAAAAGCCGTGTTGGTTAAAGAACGAAAACCAAATTTCTTTTTTTCATAAGCTGTTGGATAATGTTTGCCAGAAGAACCCCAGGCGTCACAAAAAAAAAAAAAAAGCGCGCACTCCAACACAATAAAAAAAGAGCCCCCCCCCCCCCCCCCCCCCGGCACGAGTCGGCCAAGCCGACAGGGAGAAAAAAAAAAGAACACTAGAGGAATTGGTAAACCAAACAACAATAACAGCAACGCTGTTGACAACGAGTATTATTACACCAGTGCGTTGACTTTTCCGGCCGCGGCGCCGCGTCTAGATCGTATAATATACGTGGCGCCCCGCGTGAGTGACCACATTTTCCGGTCGTTCACTGCAAAACAAAAGTCAGTCCAGCGGCAGCAATGCGGCCGCAGAGAACTAACCTGCGCCCGTTGTCAACACGGCAGTGAGATACTCTTAACGACAGCGCGCTCCGACGCCGACCACGTAGCAATGAGATCTCGGTCGCTCGCCGCAAGGCTTTAAAAACAACAAACACGCGTGAAGGCAGCGGCGGAATACGTTTACTGACTTTCTCTTGACTTTGCCGGGACATGTTGACGACTTTACGTATGCGTTTTTTGTTGTCTTTACTTTTTGTTCACTTATCTCAGGCGGTGTCTCGTTAGACGTGTTTCCGCCCGAACGACTTTCTGTTGATACTTTGTTGAGTGCTTGTTAACCTTATGCATATGTTTTGTTGCCTTTTGGCATACTTTACGTTGGCCGAGAACGCTATCGCCGGACGGCGGAACATTGGATGTCCCCCCCTCCGGGTAATCGACATAAGAAACACGGTCGCATCAAGACATCGTCGCGCCGGAGGGAGGGCACGCCACATTTGCATGGCTGGCACTGCCGGACCTACTAGCCTCCGGCGACACTGCATTCAAACCGGGTCGCGGCACTCGGTCCGACACGAGGTCGTTTCATGGTCTGCTTGCTTTGCATCGATGCCGCAAGTCCAAGGATGCGCCGCTGTAAAGATAAAAGTCGGACTCTTCCTGCCAGGTTGTGTACATTTTGTGACTACGGCACGCGCGGCGTTTATCTATGAGGGGGGGGGGGGGGGGGGGGAGGGGAAGAGAAGGGTGCATAAGAACACCCTTCAGGCAGCAAGGTCACTCAGTGGCCGGCTTCGCGAGAGGGAGGGGGTCAGTAAGATGAGCACTCGAGAAAGAAAAAAGAAATGCTTTTTTTCGCGTGGTTCAACCGTATGCAAAAGAGCAGGACGCGGTAAACGCCGAACTTGGCGAACGCGCAAGATTTGTTTGGTCACGCTCGGAAGAGGAGGAACGCGCTGCCGTCGTTAAAACCTTTATTTATTTATTTTTTGGCTCGTTTTGAATGAAAGCGCAGCAGTCTCTCACGGCCCTGGACTGTATGCAGCGAGGTCCGCCAGCTGCCCACATTCAAAACGAATTGCGTTGCTACTGCAGTTTCCGCGCGCGTGCATACACGAACTCGACGAACGCGCGGGTACACACTCGTATATTTCGCCTTCTCGCTGGAAGAGGCACAAAATGTGAGGCCGGTTAAGGAAGCGTACGTGTGAGTTTAGCGGCGTATGCCGCTGCCAACTGTGCACAACCGTTACCGCATATAGTGAGTGGTCGACGGAATCGCAGTTGCTTTTTTTTTGTTTCTCTTTACCTTGGGACGAGCTTTAGGTAAACGAGTGTTGCGCGCAAGCTTGACTTATGGGTGGCGTTGATGTGGCTAAGGGCGGTGTTAGCCTTGCGAGCCGGGCCGGCGATTTCCAAAGCAATCTTGGCTTATCGCGAGGGGGGTTCACTTATAGGTACCTTACTGACGTGGGGGCTTCCAGTCCTGAATTTGATATATCTGTGTCCGAAATGCAAAACGTGAGTGTTGTTGACTGGCTACAAAGCGCATTGGCATCATGACGCAGGTTACCGAAACTTGTGGCCTGTTGCGCCTCTTTTTTAGGTGCAACCAAGTCGAATAACGCGCATCGGCTGCAGACGTGCGCATACGCATACTCTACTGTATGAACTGTTCGTGCTGCCGTCTGTCCGATATCAGTAGCTTATCTGGTTGGTAGATTCGTACTTTACAGCGTTGACGTCTTCCCCGTACGCGGCTTCCTTTCCGAGCCTTGCATGTACATCATAAACGAAACGTAACGATAGAAAAGTGAAAAAGAAAAAAAAATTAAAATTCCAGCTCACTGAAAGCGCGCTTGTAATTCACCCGCGCCTCTTCCGCGCAGACATCCGCGCTTCTGGCGCCTTCGGGGTCGCTCGAGCACGCTCGAAATCTCACGATGCAAGTCATACACGTGCAAATACGCACGAACGCATTCTCACTCATTCACACATGCAGAGAGAGAGAGAGAGAGAGAGAGAGAGAGAGAGAGAGACGCCCACGCGAGGCAGATGCACATGCACACAACGAGACCCGGCTGATCTCCGAAAAAAAAACAATAGGCACAGATGTAGACGCTAGCGCACGTTTTTCTTCCTCTTTTCTTCTCGTTTATTATTTTGTTTGTTTTTAGCGGACGAGAGAAAGCGGACTTTTACTATGCGTGGAGTACCCTGCGTGCGCACGGAAGCCGCAGACCTCAATACTTTTCCTTTCTCGTGACGTCACAAGCGCCGAACTCACGGCGTGTCCTCGTCTAGGCGACACCTCAGCCAACGCGGTCCCGGCACCCACGGACCTTGCGGCGCCTCCCGTGCGCTATGTGTATTCAACGCGTGGGCAGAGCGGGCAGATTTGCGGCAGTCGTGGTGCCACTGCCCGCGTGCATGCAGGTCAGCCTCCTGTCCACGGTTGTGCTATATATTCGCATTGATTTGTGGCGCGCGGCTCCACACTCGCTTACGTCGGCTACGCGAAGCACCTCGGTGGCCTCTCGGTGGCCTCAGCCACGCCGTATGCGTAAAGAAAGGCGTGGCCCGAACAGAGCAGCGTCGTCAACGCGGACCCGGTTTCATCTAAACGCGATTCGCCTCTCCGCAGTGCGGGAGAAGGGTGATAACTTCGAGTGGGCATCAGCTCCTTTCGGAATGCGAAGCGAGCTGTGCGTGGGGAAACGTCATAGGTGAGGAAATGCAGGGGTATCTCGGGCGATATCAGTATAACGCAGAACAGTATAGCATCGCCGCGCGGTTCGTACACGTGTCTAAGCTCAACAGTAAAATCGAAAGCCAAATGATGTCGAGCATTGCAGTGTGGTTCGAGGAAAAAAAAAAGAAGGACAGGACGAAGGGAACAAAGAGGTCGGAGACGCGAGATTGCACGCAGTCGGCTCTGATCTGCCGAGCGATGCAGACATCTGCGAAGCAGAGGCTAAGCAAACACAGCACTGCGTATATGTACGATGTGTCGTGCACGCCCCGACGATTGGAACGGCAATAAAGCCACGGCCAGCCACAGCAATCTACGTTTTTCTTCTTCTTTTGTTGCTTTACGGCGGCCATATCGGCTACGCTCACTGGCAGACAAAAAGTCGTTCCGTCCCACGAAGCTTCGAGAGAACGCAGTGCCTCGCCCTCCGAATCATCAACGCGCGCGTACTCGGGTGATCGTGACTGCACGGCTATCGCGAATTGTATAGATCACCACTTCTCGTCGTCGAATCGAGATCGTGTGCGCCGCTCCCGAGCTGTACGTGTGTGCGTCGCGTTGTGTGCGCCACATGTGTAGTGCACCACTGTACGAGGTGTGAGTACACCATGCGCGTGCGCGGGCGGAGATTCCAGCCGCGCAAGGGGTGAGCTGGGAGTGAAGTACACCGAGGGCGGCGCCGAGTCACCGTCGTGGGTGCGCGATCACCCCTCCCCTCCCCCCTTACGGCTACCTTCCGTTCTTTTCTTTAATGGACGTTTTCGTCCGCAAACACACGTAGTCAACGCCTGCGCGTCGTACTCTCATTGAGGCGCGAAGTTCGTGTTCCCTGTGCAACCCTGACGAAAACTGCAATGTCCATCCGGCGCCGACGTAAAGTCAGGTGAAGAATGGGTGAAGGAAAAGCCTCTCATGTACTGTTGGACTGTATATTTTTTATTGATCCGGTGTTCTACTGAGTGTTATATTTAGTGTCGCTATTCTCCCTTTTTGCGCAAATTTGTTTCGTCAGCCAAGTGACAAGGAGTAGCCGGTGCCACCACATAAAGGCGCCAACCTCTCCTAACATTCACTTCAATAAAAAAAAAAGCCTCTCATTTTGGGAGCTCTTTTCGTGTCATTTCTTCAGCCGTTCTGCTCTGGTTTCGTTTCTGTTTTTCGCGTCAAGGTTCAGGTCAGCGTCCTAGGTGTCGATTAGGTCGCGTCCACGGGGAAGTTTATCGACAGTTTTGCTCCAAGCTCCTAAGTGGTCGATTGGTCGGTTACGTCGGTTCACAGCCACTAGGGCAACACTGCACGTACACTATGCATTAAGCGGCAGTCACGATACGTGCCTTTCAGACCGCATCCTCGACGTGGCATCGACGCGTCCGTTTAACGCTGTGCGCTGGTCACGCATCAGTCCTCGCCTTGACGTTTAATGCGACTACTGCTTGAATGTACAGCTTACCCGCAGCATTTTTATACGTGACAGCAGCGCGCTGCTGCCACCTGGTGGATGCGCCGACGTCGAGTCGAGGGGAGTAGTGTGACGCGCTCGCTTTTCGCCTTCGACGTTTCCGTTGCGTCACAGTAGTGTGTGTCCTTCCTTCTGTGACGTCACAAAAACGGACTGCACTGCACTCGCCGGAACTTCCAATGGAGAGTCGCAGCCAAAATAGGTCCAGCATAGAAGAAATGGCAGTCTACAGCCACGAGGACGACGGCCTGTATTCTTTTGCAGCAGACTGCACAGCCTGCGCGCTCGTCGGCTTACCCGCTGCGTCATTATTTCTTGCTTTCGTTTATTCTTTTCAACCTGTTTGTCAGCACCCCGGGGGGTGCTTGCAAGCGGACCTGCAGGCGAATGTCCTCGCGTATACGAATAACGCTATGTGGTAACACCTGCTGAGGCGGCAGACACGCGCATGCGCGGTCTCCAACTCGGCGAACTAATGGCCGCCATTCGTCTCTCCGCGAACCGGACCCACTGTGGCGAAGCTCGCGTGCGAAGTCGCGGTTATCATAATCGGAACGAAACGGAACAGCGCGCTTCGTGCGGTGCCTTCTTCACACGTACGCGAGCGAAACAAAAGTGTGATAAACAAATAAAAAAAGAGGAGAATATTATAGGTGGAGCCGGTCCGCATGAGTGCGCTGAATGACCTCGTATTGCATGGGCAACACGTATGCAGGTGAAGATAAGGAGGGAGAGAAAAACGAGGCCCTCTGCGAAACAGAAACATAATAGTCGATTAATCCCTGCCGCCCGGGTTCGCGCTCTCCCGTCGGACACAATTTTTTGCCAAAACTCCAAAGGCGGGAAATTTTAGCTCCGTAGAAAGGTCAGCAGACGCGTTCGAGTTTACAAATACTCGCATTGCAGGTATCTTCAAAGCGCGAGCAGTTCGCTGCTACCTCAGATAAGACTCGCACCTGTGCACGTGCTCAAGTGGGGCGCTGCGATCGCATTACGTTTGTATCCGCTCCCGAATGTGAGCGCCTTGCACACACGCGCACGCTCTCGAGGAACCAAGTATACACAAACACGTGCGCACGTTGAACTAGAGAGGAGACCGCGGTTTTCACGCGTCGCTGGACCTGCGCAACTTGTGTCCTTAACGCTACGCGGTGAATGGCACTCGAGTCATGAGAAGAAGCGGACTTCTTTGCCTTTTCCCCCTGTTTTGCTCGTTCTCGCTCCTTGATGATCTCTGGGAGTTCCTGTGCGCTCTCCCCTATTGTCTGTCTACGTCCAGCGTCCGCGGATGCCCCAGCATGCCTCGTGCGTCCCTTTTTGCGCGTCCCGCGAAGGGCTCACTGAAGTGGCACGAAAGCTTCACTTGTGGCGCGGCGCGAGTTACGCCCGAAGGCGTCTACCTGCACTCTATAAACAAAGGAAGTGCAAGTAACTTGCCCTTGTTACTTTCTTATTGTTTTCTTCTTTCTTCTTTTGTGGGTATAAATGCTTATCTTGTTTTCATCGCTTTTTACTTTAGAGCTCCGCACTATACACTGACAGAGTACGTTTGCTTTCGCGCACATGCCGAGTTAAGTGTATCGCACAGGGAAAGTGTAGTTAGAGAGCGAGATGCATCGAACTAAAGGAGAGCCTGGATAACGGCCAGGCTCACACAAACGCACAAGCAACACATATGTATGTGCACGCGCGTATACCCAGCGAAGCTATTCATACAGCTACTCTAACTAGTCTTTGTGGATTCAGTACAGAAGGCATTTCTTTTATAGTGCTGTTAACCCGTTTCTCGTTTGTTCTTATTGCTTTCTGGCCAACGCTAGAAGCCAAACGATGCCGTTTGACTTTAGGCGTATCGCCTGCGGTAAGAAGGCGTGTATAGCTCTCAGTCACCGGCGCAAACGTTACGACCGCAATACGAAACTCGGCACTCGCGCATTATAGAATTGGTATGCCCCAACATTGCAGCGCGTTCGGCGCATTTCAGTCGCGAAGCCGATCACGAACCTCCTAGCTACCGACACGCACGCATTCCCACGCTCACAAACTCGAAAGCTTCTACGGTCATTTTGCTGGGAGGGAAAGGTCGGAAAAACAAAGCGCTGTTCTGTAGGCGCCACGCGACTGAGACTGTATAGTGTACGCTCTCTCCGATTCGTCCGCGAAAGAGACGAAACATTCATTCGACGGCGACACACAACACACTCGCGCGCACGAAGACGCTGGGCTATAGTCATGCGGCCAGGTGCAAGCGGTAGCGCAGCCAAGTCAAAGAACACGGAGAAAAAGAAAAAGAAAAAAGGATGGGATGGATGGATGGATGACTAGGAGGTGTAAGGACACGCGGTCGGTGACGTCAACACAAATATACACAAATACACACAGACACGTTCGCGGAGCGTGCGCCACGCCCTTCTGTTTCCAGAATACTTTTCTTTTTTTTAATGTTTTCCTCTCTCCAACACTCTGGCGCTTGCTGTAGGAGCGAAGACGCGAGGAAGGCGACCCAACGGACGCGCCCATGGATGAAGAACAGCCGAAGAAGAAGCGGCACAGGAGGGGGTGTTCCGCAACGTTTTGGGCTGAAAATTGGGGGGGGGGGTGGGGGGGGGGGCGAAGCCATCCGCCGGATATGGCTCAGTGGCGTCCGTCGCAGCGCGCGCCTCGTTTAACCTCGGTCGACGACGTTCGCAAAGCCTGCTTTTTCACTCCGCCGTTGGCGGCACACTCGCAAACGTCGAAGAAACCAGCAACGAGAAACGACAGCGCTTTGTAACGCTGAGGTTGCTCACTGTGTTTGTATTTACACGCGCACTCGCCCACTGCTGCTGCTGTCACGTTTGTGTTTCTTTGAAACGTTGCAGCTACGCGAAAGCTCGAGCAGTTTGTCTTCTACACTCAGTTCTAGAATTGTGCATAAGCTGGGTAAGAATTCCATGTAATATACGACAGTTCTCGTGAGGATAAGCTGCGTGGCGCTCAAGAATTCTTAACTCATCTCCGGCCTACTGCATTGGCGTTTACTATATTCACCTGGCCGTGAAACACCGCTTGATCGAAGAGAGAGAGAGAGAGAGATATCGCAACACGTGATTCGGTGGCCTTTACATTGCCACACATTGCTTGGCACGCAACGTCACTTTGAACTAACTATTTATATTCACGTTCGTGAACTATCTCAATATCCCCGCGCCGAGACCATGCTCTAACTTGAATGAAACTTCGCGTGAACAGAGTACTCTGGCGTGAGGAACGAGTTTCTTGCGGCCCCTTGCAGTGCATTTACATCAAGCTTTTACTGTATCCTTGACTGACCATCCCACACACGTGTGGGTGTTTTATATTATCAGCGAAGCCTACGTTCTTTCTTCCACGCATTTCCAACTCGGGATTCACTGCTGTGGGTGACTCTGAGCACAATGTTCGCACAACAACGTCTGCTGAAATTGGTGTTTGCTGCTGCGACATCCTGCCTGCAATTTCCAGCCCCTATATAGTGAAGCTCGCCACTCGTAAAATAAGTTGCAAAATACTTTCCTCGCGGTTTCAGTTTATCGCACGTGATCACCTTCGCAGATGCGGTGAACGCATAATAATTTGCGCCTGCTTTCGTCACAATATCTCCCACAGCATTGCACGTTTTGGGATAGACAAGAAGAGCACCGCACTTTCGCTGCTTCTTGCCTGTGGCAGCGTCACCGCGTTTTCCACTCGCGCCAGCGTGAATAGGAGCGTCGCCAGCTGCTGCCGCTGCATGCTACCGTACCACAGAACACCTATACCGTACGTCGTCGTCGTGGCGTTAATCTTGTGACGACTTGGCGTGTAATTTCTTTCACTCTACTTTCCTTTCTGTTCCCTTTCATTAGCGACGGAGACACGGCTGAGGGAATTACTCTTTCTCCGACAGCGCTTTTCTTCCGCTTAAACTGAGACCCCATGGGGGAAGCCACATCCGCCGTATACGGATTGCGCCTCCGGGCTTCCCATTTCCAGACCATGTTCCGTACAAGCGTTGCTTGAGAAGACGACCGCAAAAGCAAGTCGCGCCGTGACTTTCCTTCCATCGCGGCGGAGAGAGAGAGAGAGAGAGAGAGAGCAAGGACAGGGAAGGCAGGGAGGTCAGCAAGAAGAGCACCCGGTTTGCTACCATACACTGGGGGAAGGCGAACAGAAAGATGAAAATAGGGAGAGAGTAAGCACTGAGTGCGTGTGGTAGGGACACTGTACACAGGGACACTATAAACGGTCTCTTAAGCCGGTGCACTTCAAGTATTTTACTAGTGCACGAATCGCTTTCCGTGCCAGCGAAGGGTGTAGCCACGGTCCGAGTATCTTCGACTCGGTGAATGGTCTTGAGTCTTCATCTCCCCTGTGGTGCCTGCGACAGCCGCAACTGAATCACGGCGGAAGTGCGTACTATATATGCGGAGAATGTGGAGAACGCCGCGGATTACGTTTCGGCAGTGGCTGTATACGTACAACACGGCAATCGCGCAGCATAAAACGGACGTTCCGATCAAAAGCGGGCGACGCGATCGACGGGCAAAATACGCTGGAAAGGAGCTCCATGTGGTTGCCGCCATGCGAGCGACAATGTGAGGACCCGTGCTCTACGGATTGTGCAGAATTGTGTGCGTAGGAGTTTTGGCCGAAGGGCAAAAAAAAATCTACTCTCTTTCGCTCTAGCACAACTACGGACCGCGTTATATTCAAGATCGTATGCTAAATTGGCGGTAACAACAACAACAACAACAAAAAATAAGGTACCCAATTGGCTGCCCCACATTGAGTGCCAGCTTTAGGGAAGCCGCGGCCCCGGAGGTTCGTCCAGCAGGCCCCATGCCGTGCCGCAGAGCGTTCCTCGACTTTGTTCACGTCCCAATTATGCAACAAGGGCTGTGTGCCGTCTTAGACTTAGCTCTGAATCCTAAAAAAAATCAAAGTGATAATGCTTAATGCGTGTGGCTGCGCTTCGACGCAGCCACACGCATTTTGGGCAGCACTGTTTGAAGAATAGGTCAGAGCGGAGTCCCCTCTAATCGCAAACTCATCAACCCCACCTTTGGAAATTAATTTTTCCGCCTGCACAAACTGCTTCAGGAGCGTACCAAGGACATTTCACACGCACGTGAGCCACTCAACAAGGGGCGCTCGTCATCGTAGCGTTGCCAACGAATCTTCATCCTGGGAGAATTGGGTCCCTTTTTCACCAAATCTACGACGGCAAGCCATAGTGATCCAAGTGTGCTCATGTCGAAGATATTTTTTTTTTAAATCGGACGATGACAGGAGAGTTAGAAAGAGGGAACTAAAGCAGGACAAGCGCTCGTAACGTTTAATATTCATCTTCTAACCTTCTTGTCTTTGTAGTTGCGCTGCTTCAGAAAACTTCACAACATGATACGCCAACCAGCTGTCTTTCTTTACTAACTCACTAGTACAAAGTTTTGTTCTTTCGTATACTGAGACACGACCGCGCTGGAACGCTACGTGGCAAAGAAATCCCAATCCATATCGTGAGAAGCTGCATATATACACTTTCTAAGCGTGCAAGGCCTAAAGATGATATTGTACCGGGTGTTTCAGTTAACGCTTTCAGAAATTTTTAAAAATTGCCTGTGGCAGATGCCATAATTCTAGTGCATGAGCTTGTCTACTCAAAGAGGCGGCCATTGCTTGCACAAATAATTGAAATGCATAATCAACTAATTAACAAGAAATTACTAATTTACTTTTTAACTCATTACCTTATGGCACATATTGCAATTTACAAATTGTAACCGTGGAGTTCGCAAGGCGGATCCACTTGGAACGTATTCTCAGGATGACACCCCTTTCGAGATATTAATTTCCGAGCTTTGCGAAGAAATGCATTGGCCTTCCAGTTACTTTTGTGCTTCAATGCATAAAACTACGTTTTGCTAAGAAAGTAAGTGGAACGACAGTGCATTTTTACCGCAAGTTTGATGGCACATCCCTCCTAAACGGTACCATGCACACAATTATATTCAAGTGGATGTGACTTTCAGTCTCACCCGCTGGAATGTGTAAATTGCAATATGTGCCATAAGGTAATTGGATAAAAGCTTAATTAATGTGAATCCTGGTAATCAATTAACATTTTTGTGCAAGTAATGTCCGCTTCTTCGAGTACACCAGCTCATGGACTAGAATTGCGCTATCTACCACAGGCGTTTTTCTTTCTTTTTCTCTCTTTTTTTTTCTTTTTTGAAAGCGTTCGCTTAAACACTCTGTATGCGCTTATGGTATACGTGCTCTTCGGCCGCGTTCTTCCCCCCGGAACAAGTCGCCAGAAAGCTCAAACAACGCTTTACGTCGCGTTAGCAGCGATTAGTACGTGCTTACGTGCAGCGACGCACGTCCTCCTTGTGGGGAAGCAAACAACAAAGTACGGAAGGAAAAGAATAAGAATAAATAAACAAATACGAAAACTAACAAAAAGTGTAGGTCGCAGGCCTGTGAAGAAAGCACAAAGGAGAAGAAAAAAGAAAGAGAGAGCATCGAACAATGATAAGAGCTGTTGTCGGCCGTTAGAGGACGTTCAAAAGATAAGAACGGTGGGGTAGTGGTAAACTACAAGCAATCCAGGCGGTTGAGCCGCGTCGCGCGAGCGACACGCGAGCGAATCGCGGGTGACACGGAATGCGAACGGGACGTGTCAAAAAGAAACTACTACACACGGAGAGGGAAGCGGAGAGAGTCAATTAGATAGTAAACTGGAGAGGTGGGGAAGCGTGCGGAGGTTTAGGAATGGTTAGGGGGGGGGGGGGGGAGAAGAAGGAGGAGGCGATCGGGAGGAACGTGCGCGAGACTTGTAAAAAAAAAAAAATGACGCAAAGCAAACAGCTATAAAGAAGGAGAGGCGCGGAAAGCACGGACGTCGAGGCAGGAGGGGGACGTATCGCGACGACGCGACACGGCGCGTATCGGGGTGGGCTGGCTGTCTCCCTCGTCGGGCGACCCAGGGGCGACCGAAGCCGCGGAGTCACCGCAGATGGACGAACACGTCCCCTCCCCCCGCGCACCTCAAAACCGCGACGGACGCGTGTAAACTGTTGCGTCGGTCGGGGCGTCGGGGCCGAGGTGAGATAAGCGGCGGTCGCACCGCGGCGATCCCCCCGGTGAGGTGCTGGCGAAGTGGTGTGCGCGAATGGAGACGCGCGCTTTGGTGTGTGTGTGCGTCTGTGTGTGTGTGTTCGTGGCGGGCCACCACCTATGCACGGGAGGTTTGTGCGTTCTTCGCCGATCCTGGGGGGCGATTGCCGAAACGTCAGGTCTCGTCTATCCGCTCGCTGCTGGAAGCGCTAGAAACGCTTATTCCGGAGTCAGCGGAGCCCCTGCTTGCTCTGTGCTCTTCACAGCGAGACGTGCATTGTTCGTTAGCGAACGAGAAAGAGTACGTGTGTGTGTGCGTGTGCGTGTGCGCGCGCGCGTGTGTGCGTGTGTGTGTGTGTGTGTGTGTGTGTGTGTGTGTGTGTGTGTGTGTGTGTGTGTGTGTGTGTGTGTGTGTGCGTGTGTGTGTGTGTGTGTGTGTGTGTGTGTGTGTGTGTGAACCCCTCTCGGCGTATATGACGTACGTTTACAGAGATTCCCTGCCATATATCTTCAACGCACGCACGCGCGTTCCGTATACAAAAAAAGGAAGAAAGGACGTCAAGTGCACTCAACAAGTCCGTTCGCATTTCGTTCGCATGCCGCCAAAGCGATATTTATCTCAGAAGAATGGCGCACGCGGTCCGAACCTAGTCTTCTTACGGACGCACGCAGAACAACTCGCCCTCAGTGCACACGATTACCAGCTGGTTTACGGAACGCAAAAAAAAAAAAAAAAGATTTATCTTCCTAAAGGGACAGTAAGAGGAGAGTCGTTCGCCGCATAGGCGAAACGCAGTGTCATCCGCTTCAGACACAACGTGGGCCCAACGGACATAAATTAAGAGGAGCGCGGCAAGGAGAGTTTGCATGAAGAGAATCTTATTGCCATGCGCGTATTCGAAACCCCCCCTCCCCCCCTGGTGTGTTGTAGGTCAGGGCTCGCGGTGCACCGCGTAGGCAGGCAGCATACGTGGGCGACGCACCGACCGGTGATGAACGGCGCCATCAATACAACGCAAACGCGATCTCGAGGGCAAGGCCGACGCGGTTCGGCGTTTTTATCGAAGCCGCTCTCACTTTTAACCGTGCCGCCGCCTGTATACCTACGCATACTATACGCGTATACGCCCCAGCAGTTGCGGGCCCCTCGCTTTCTATGTCACGGTAATGGATGTAATCCCTCCGATGCGACCGGCACGCCAAACTATTACAGCGCGGTTACGCATCGCAGCGAAACGTGCACCATCACTGCGCATAGAAAAAAAAAACCAAAAAAATAACAAGAGGAGTATCCCTCTTTTATTCCGCGAGAACTCGCTTTCGTGCAAGCTATTAAAGAGAGGCGAGTCGAAAAGGCTTTCCGTGGCCGTGACCTCACATCTCGGTTTGTCTTTGCATTCGTTTACAGTTCGCGTGCTCCACTTCGAAAAAATGTGCACGTGGTTCGTGGAAGCAGGGAGAACAAGTATGGATGCCCTTTTCTGGCCATCCAGCAGTGTGCACTGTATTGGGTATAACCGCGGCCTTTTCACCGGCCGTGCTTTTAATCTGTGTTAAAAGAGCACTGGTTTAGCATATTGGGCGACGTTAACGCGACCACTGTGAGAGGCGTACATCATCTACAGCATACTGATCGAAAGTCTGTTTTTTTTTTTATCCTCCACCTTCGCCAGCGGCAAACTTGAAAGCTGTGAAAAGAGCATCGACATTACGTCAATGATATTTCGTCCGTGACGTCACGTGGTTAATCCGTATGCGTACCTTGACTTGCTATAGACAGTTTACGCCGTAATAGAAAGCCCCGAACTAAATTTTGATTACACTCGCGATCATTTAACGCGCTCCTGCGTACACGTGAACAACTTTGACGTACTGCTTTCGTAGTGTAATGGGGCGGCCGGGATTCGATCCCGCAACCTCGTGCTTAGCTGCAAAACGCCGTATACCTACTGGACCTCTGCGATGAACGGAGCGAGTAAGCCGAGCCGTTGGAAGGAAAGTGCAGCACACACTCGCAACTGCGTGTACCATCGTACGAACGATTACTTATACGATGCGTTAGCAGCAAAGCTGTTAACGCCTCGTAACGGTGTCGACACCGAAAGGAGTCGCTAGTGGCGCCAGTTAGGAAGTGACTGTCCTCAAAGATACTGGATACACATCTGTCTCGAATCCGAAAAGAACCTCGACAAGAACGCGCGCGTACCAAATCTGGATCTCTCTTGTATACAACCCACGGCACTCGGCTGACAATGGTCGCCATGCGAAGCACACACCGTGTATGCACGTATCGACGCATGCACGCTGTGCACGCTGGCCGCATCGGATACATCGGTGCATGGGAAGAGAGCATCGGTTGACGGCGGCGCAACGACCGACGTCGCGCGCTGTTATCCGTGGAGCGGCACCCGCATTCTGCACTATACAGGCCTTGGGTCAGTGCCTTCGGAGGGTGGCACCGCTCGTGGCGTGCCTGATGTATGGTGAGAGGCGCGGCCACCAGAGATTACAAGGCGGCGCCCCGCGGGACCACCGAAGGCTTCCGTCGTGGCGCCGAGGAGATCTGATTGAAGCTAATCCCGGCCCCCTGATATCCGTGTATATCCCGCCACACACACACTCTCTCTCTCTCCAACTTTGCACCGGCCTTTTGTTGTTGTTGTTGTTGTTGTTGTTGTTGTTCGCGTCCCGTCTCAGACGTATGATCATCGTTATTATTTCACCGTATGACATGCACGTGTCCCCGGCGCACGTCAAAAGACTCGCGCTGTTGTCCCGGCACGTCTTGAGTGCTACCGGAAAAGCGGGTACCTCGCCGGCTTTTTGTTCGATGCTCCTACCTGCGCCGACGGCTGGAGGTAACGGCTGTATAGGAAACAGCAGCAAATGACGACTGGGACGGCGAATGGCGCGTGTCTTGCTTCGCTAAACGTCGTCATTTCCTCTATCGTGTCGAGTTCTCGTCGCATAAAACTTGACCATATGTGTTGTCCGTTTTTTGGACGACTTCAGTGGCCAGGACCAGCAGTGGTCTCCACCGACGTCTATGGTATTCCAGCGCTGACCGTAACTCATATGCCAAGCTGCATCGAAATTGCGAGCTTTCACGATAGCAAGACCAGCGCGTTCGAGGACAAAAGAACGCTGACTTTCTTTTGTCCCCCGATACCTGTTGTTGTTGTTGTTGTTGTTGTTGTTGTTGTTGTTGTTGTTGTTAGTGTATGGTCACGTTGCTTCTGCTTTCATGACGACACATTCATGCATGCTTGCAAACATCGCGAGTATAAATATATTCACCATACGAAATATCGTTAGCCTTTTCTTTATCAACGGAAACGGACGAATGTGGAAGTTCTAAGCTTGACTTGAATACTGATCATGTGTCTTCTCTAATTTGTGCCTACGCTGCATACGTAAACGTGGCATGAATCTTATTTTCGCTTCCGTACTTCTTGGAGTACTCGTCTCAAGTTTCTCTCTTTCTCCCTCTCCTTTTCTCCAGGCGAGTGGCCAGTACCGGCCCAAGTTCCCGAGCCCGTACCTACAAAAGGAGATATTCGTGCTGAACCTGGAAGACGGCTTCTTCGGCTGCCAAGTGAACGAATCCACGGAAGTGCTACAGCTTTTCGAGCTGTCGCAGCTGTGCGATGGCGTGCCCCAATGTTTCCAGGGCTCGGACGAACTGGCCAGGGACCTCAAGTGCACAGACAGGAGTGAGTGTCGCAAAAAAAACTCGGCTATGTATTCTCCCTTATAGAATGAGCCTCTTTTCGCAACTGTAAAACAAGCTTTCCCGCAAGACAGGCTTGCAACGCTAATGGCAGCACAGTCACTTTACCGATCGGGGTTATGCATGATGAGGGCAATTCGTGCATTTTATGACGAGGGGAAAGGTACACGCACGTGGCTCGCGTGATTGTAAACAATGTGCTGTACACAAGTCTGGGCAGCTTCATTTTAACCGCGACCAATGACTTTTCTTTTTCCTAATCGTAAAGCTAGCTTTCGTAATTGTGGTGCAGTCACCACGCACTTCCGCGATCAATGTGGTGTACGAGCGTAGCTTGGGCAATTTTTATGACGCGGGAAGTGCAGATGTGTCTGTCCTGATGAAAACTGCGTGGGACAAACAAACAAGCACCAGCATGCGCAGCTAGCTAGAACTTAGCCTTCGTTTGAACCAAAATATGAACCATTGGCCAATGCCGCCATTCTTTGGGGGGGAAATTCACGATGCAGAGAAGCGCACTTGAGAAATTGAAAAACGGCTCTAAATGACAACGTCTCGTGTACAACTTCCTAGCTTTTAGGACATGTTGAATCACTGCATGCTCGGCGTGGCGAGTTTTTCCCAGGTAATCGTCACTACTCATAACGCCTTTCAAAAATCAAGAGAGAGGGCACAGGAAGGAAGGAATACAGGGGGTACACGTGCACAAAAGTATATACCAGTCATGGTGCTTGAAACACAAGAAAGCTTGAAATGCGGTATTAGTTTGACAAAGCTGTCACGACAGCCGGTATATTGGTTTCAAGGCACATGCATTCTGTAAACGTGGCAGAACATTCAGCAGTCACACTTGTAAGTATCAATCCCGTAAGGACGACATGGCGTAAAGTCAGGTGCGTGTGTCCTATACGACACCTTAAGGTGGTACCTATACTTGCAGGCAGAAGACAGCGTCAAACTTTTGCGGAGACATCCTGTAATACAGCTTGTTGCAAGAAAACTACAACCAAACATGCACACAGCATCTATCAGCCAGACTTGTATACGCCTGACTCAGGTTGTTGAAACCCGGTATTTCCACGTAATCTCACGCGTGGTCTCACCGAGATTAAGCTTAAGTTTAAACGCTAGGCGTGTCGTGTTGTACGTCTCATGCCTGTTGCTTTCGAATTCACCGTGAGCACAGTTAAAAGCTTGAAGCGTTATTCAACGGCGGCGTAGAGTTCCAACTACTCCATGCTTACGGCGTTGGCGTATACAGACGCCGAGCTGCTGTGGGAGCAACGCATTGTTAAACGCGTATCGGGAAATGCTTCCTATCATACTTTTTAAGGGCATCACACACGCATAGCAGCACTCCTTTCCATACGACTATCGCGCAGCAGCTTGCGATGAGATACCATGATGGTATTCGGGCATCAAGCAGTAATAGTGCGCTTTCGAAATCAACCGACTCGTGGCTGTTTCGAGGACGATTTCAAGAGTCAACGCCCATCCGAAAGTCCGGCACTCAACTCGTGCTCTCCGTGCTGCTTCTTCTTAGTATTTTTCTTTTTTTGAGCGGCTGGCGCCATTTAAGCAATAAAAGCCTACCGGCGCTGGCTTTACGACCTCAAATCAAGCGCCAACTCGTTCTGGCACGACGATATAAAGCTACTTTAATATTAAATTCGTGGGCCAGAGATAGAAATAAGTCGTTTCCCGAAATAGATTGTCTCCTGCAGCAGCAGGCTGCCTCTGCCTGGAGTTCCGAGTGTACCGCAGGATAAGCACTCTCTAAAAAAGCCTCCCCCCCCCCCCCCCCCCCTGCGCCGTAAATACAATAACGAATAAATAAATAATAACGCTTGGCGTAGCTTTGTAGCACACACGACACATCTGCCGGCCGTCAAGCGCAGAGTAAGTTTCGCATACATGTTATGGAGTTCCGTCGATGGCCGCGCACGCTATCTTTCAGCTTTTGCGATGTCCACATTGGCGGTGTGTTGTCCCTGAAGCTCCGCGACGTCATTTTCCATTCAGAGTGGGGAAAAAAAGAAGCCACAAACACCATCTAGTAGTTCTTGCTTCTTTACATAAAAGTATACAGTATATAAAAGGCATACGGCAGAGATAATATGCTTTACGTAATGCTGGAAATTATTCTCGCATTTCACTTTTTTTTTTAACGGAACTTCGCCAACACCGAAGAAGAAGCTTGAGTTCCGGTGGTGCTCTTATTTATTTTACTTTTTGTTATAGGTACCTGCCTGAACACGGAGTTTCTAACTGTACAATTTTACCCGCGTTCGGCTTTTATCAGCCTGTCGCAGTAATTGGTCCAGGAAACGAGCTCGAAATAGTTAAGTGTGTACGTAGCCAGTTTTTGTCAAAGTATCTTAAGCCATTTCTTGCTTATTTATCTACTCTCGATTACGGGAGAGCCAGGATTTTTTGTACAAGTTAAGTTCCCTTCTAGCAGATAGTCACTTGCACATAACCTTCACCTGCTTACATACATTCAGGAACATCTATATGTATGTTGCAATTAGATTATGTGTAGAAATATACCGATCTAAGCGGAGCATGCCGTAAACGCTCAGCTATGCAACTCTCCACTGTGCTTGTGATCTCTCTTGGCCTAAGCAGCAGTGTTATAAGGTCGCGTGTATACTCGGACGCGCACCGTGTATGTAGTTCTCACGTGCTCGTATAATATCGTCCTTTTGTTCTTGTGCCGTCATCGTGACCCACAAAGTGCGTATCGTCATTAGTCTTGGGGGTGGGTAGGGGGGGTGGGGGGAGTGCGAGTCATTTTCTAAGCAGCAGAGAGCCTCGTTTACTTTTTTTCAAATCGAACTCATTGAGAGCGAAACTAACGCTTACGTGGTTCGCTTAGCGGTCGCCACTTTCCCAGTGGTTGGTCCGAGATTATGGGGCATGGTTAAGGTCGCGTCGACGTCATGGTGTGATGCGAAGTATCGAGCTCGGAGCCCCATCAGCTGCCGCATAAAGTTGGCCACACTCTAGCAACGACGGTTGAAAAACTGGGATCGTTGTGCCGTCGCTGTGGACCGCTGGCCCTATACACTGCGGAGCGACTATGCAGGCATCGAAAAAATACAGGACGATATAACTTCACCAAGCTGCAAACAGGCGTGGTACCTGGGGGCCTAGCTCTGTACATATTGTACACACAAAATGAACAGACTGCTACTGTTCTTCCGAGCTGTGCACGCTTTGAACAATAACCTCTGCCAAGAAACTATTAACAATTCGATCAAGTTTATGAAAGCATTGCCTTAGGAGAAAAATTCACGCCATTCGAGTCCCCAGACAAAGTGTAGCAAACGAAGTCGCAAGAACGTCTGAAGCCAGACGCACGAAGATTAGACAAGTCCAAGTTCTACTCATTGTTCCCAAGATCGTTACCACGACAGTCGAATGATCGTAGCTTCAGAGTTCCGTTTAGCAAATTTTTGCGGGCAACCTAATGGCACTTCAGCCTTAAATGCGCGGTAAAACCCGTCCGTCGCACCAGGCGTGCCCGTAACGTCGCGCTCGCGTCACATGACCTAATCCGCCTAGACTACGAGATGCGCGGCTTGGCTGAGACCACTTTTATTTACTTTTTTTTTTTTAATTCTTCTTACCAACGTGTCTTTCTCAAAGCTGCCAACTTTATAGAGAAAGCGGCATTTTGGGATTTCCGAGGACACCCTCGATGCGCCATTAGAAACTTCGAGACGACTGCACAAAAGGGGGAGGCGATCTCTGGCATTCGTCGCGGCAGGCAGGAACCGATAGCGATCTCCAAGCAAACTCCGCGGGGCGCAGAGCAAATAGTTCGTCCATCTTCATATGTACGAAGAGCCGTCGTTTAACAAAGCGGATCGCTGGACGCGGGCTTCGCGGAAGACGCCGAGGGGGCACCGCCTGCGATTTATGGTCGCCAGCCCGGGCTACGCACGCTCGCCGCTCCATTTATCACAAGCCTCGCGAACCCCTTTCCGATCGACGTTAAAGAACGGGAAAGAAAAGAAAAATCTGGAGGGGTGGAAGAGAGAGAGAGAGCGTGATAGCGATAGCAGCAGCAGCAGTTGTTTGGTCGGATGTCGACCCTTTGATGCACGACTTGTTTAGGAGCGAAATAATCGGAACTAAAAAAAAAAAAAAAAACAAAGCAAGAGACACGACAAAGATTCAGCACGGTGTTACCGGCTATGCTTTCTACCTGCGTCCGAGTGGCGGCGGGGGAGCAAATGGATGCTCCCAGCAGTGCATTGAGTAGGGAAAAGAGGAACAAAACATCTTGTGTTGTTGTTGCGTGTGTGTGTGTGTGGGGGGGGGGGGGGGGCTTTGTATACCCATGTGTACGTATGTACGCGATCCGGTATGCCAGGTATGCTCGCTCTCCCCTCGATTGCCATAGTGAACCGGGGAGAGGGGGGGGGGGGAGGATGTTCCCAACAGCGCTTAGCTGCTATTGCTCGCTAGTTTCTTTATCTTCTTTCACTTAAAACACGCCGCCTATATGTAACCGTACCCGAAGGCATGCCATCCCAATTGCCTCATCTCCGCCGCCTGTCGTGAGGGCAACGATATATATATCCTAATTAATCGCATTCCCATCCGTTGCGCAGTGACCGGCGGTTCTTTAATGCGCTTGCTTTCCCGCGCCAAAAAAAAAAAAAAAAAAGAAAAATGAAGCCTATAACGCTTTAACGATGACGTGCGCCGTGGCCGGAATCAAGCAGTCACCGGGACACACTACAGTATTCTTCACCCGGCGTTTTCTCCTAAATTCCTGACCCCTGGCGGAGCTTCGCTCAGTCGCAGGGTCAATGTGCATGAACCGTATACATATGCAAGGACAAAATAGGATGTCTACATTTTCCAGCTAGCATTCTTCCAAGAAGACCCCCGCAGGCTCTTGCAATCTCGACTTTTCTTTTTCCGTTTCTTTTTCTTTGTTTCTTTTTTCTTTCTATTTTTAAAAACGTGGGCTGGAGCTGACTCGCTGTCTTTCTGCATTAACCTACTACACGCCTCAAGTGCGCGGAGGCAGGCTTAGAACGTGTAGTTTTCATTCCCTTCGAAGTCATTTTTCTTCGCTCACCTTAGCTTAGGCCTCTGTATATGAGAAAGCGATCTCTCCAGAGGTGGCGGCCTTATTGCGAAGATCGTTTTTCACATCGCGGAGTCAACCGTTCCTTTCGCCGACTCTCTCGGGGAACACGGAGTTGGACTGACCCAAGAATGGCGTACTGACCCCGCTGCGGATTTAGTAGCGTGCGTGGTATCTGTACCATCGTATAGGCAAGTAAAAGAAGATAGTCCAATTTGGCAATGCCTGCAAATGCAAAGGGTGTGCGATAACGCACGACACACGTGACTCGCTCACGTAAACACACGTGACTCGCTCACGTGTCTCTCACTTCACGGCCCACTATATTTTCTTTCGGTAATGTTGCTTAAGGTCCCGAAACTTGTTGAAGTTAACGAACTGTAGAGCTATACCAATTTACGTAGATCTTCCCGAACGTTGTGTGACATTTCGAATCGCACCAGCTTCTTTTTGACGCCCTTATGCAACATGTATAGTGGCAGTATATATACGGAGTATAGAGTACCTGTTGCCCAATCGATGTCAACAGCAAATACAGATTTCTATTTTCTGCGCACTCTGTGTGGATATCCTATACGAATTAATGACCTTACACATTTAATGAACTATGGCTATATCACACACGTGCGCTATCATTAAACAAAACAATAAAATGTACAGGGAGACGAAGCTTTCTGCGAGACGTTTATAAGCTGTGGAAATGTAATAACATTGAGGAAAGGCATGTCGGGGTCGTAGCTTCGCCAAAGCCTTAATATATCGGCTGTCGGGGCGCGTCAGCGTGGCATGCTATATATGCTCTGCGACCACGCTCAATAGTTACCGCGATAGCGTCATATCGCGGACGAACGCGCATAAAGTCAGACCTCAGCTTGGTACACAACGGTATCTGCAGGTGTAGCCGTATCTATGGTTCCAATCTTCAGCAAACATGGTGGTTTGCTCAGTTTGGTGTTGCGTTTTCTACAAAAGAGAGCGCAAGACAAACCTGGACCAGAGAGTAAGACGTATTTGCACACACACTTGCACGGGTCTTCTTATTCCTATGACCTTACGCAGTACTTAAACCGACGGACCGAATGATTGACATGTGAAGATGCAGCAGCGACCTTGGTGTTTACAGCTTTGTATCGGCGTACTAAGTCACGATGTTCTTAGCGACGGGCCTGTCGCTTCAACAACACTGTACGTCGCGATGGAAAGGCATCGAAGGAAGGGCACTGACCACGCATTAGACTTTCTTTTTCTCCATAAGGTGAAAAGAAGAGAGTCACATACAGTAGCCCATCTCCCAACCTTTCATTATTCCCATTCAAGGCATCTAACTCGGCCTAGTCAAACATATATCTCCATGTTGTGTCACCTTAAAACGTAGATGAAACTGTTCATCGACAGACAACTCGGCCACAAGGCACCACTTTGTAGCAACATACATGCGGCATCAGTGTCAGGCAGTCATGGGAGAGATCCCTTTGGCGACGCGATTGTAATCAGCGATTGTAAATTTCTTACCTTTGAGCGTATTCCTGTTTCTACGCGACCTCTCTAAAAAGGCCACTGGTATCAACAGACCCCCCGCACTCTGGTTGGCCTGTGGAATTTGCTAACGCACCTTCCCTGCAATTACGCTGTTGAGCGCTGTAATTTTCCTAACGATGCTCTGAGAGCCGGTCTGTACACGTATGGTATAGCCGAATGCCCGCCGGTATAGTAGTGTATACGATGTACATCGCGACTCGGAAAATCAACGTAAGCAGCGACGAGCGCGAATACATCGAAGGTCGGGGACATTAGCCCTAGTAAACTGATTACACCGGTATTTAGGTAATTGGGTGATAACGTATTCTACGATACCTCCTACTTGAAAAGAAAATAAGTGCGCTAGTGCTATAAGTGGTAACCGAACCAAAAAAAGAAAAGATGTCGTCGCCGCGGTACAACAAGCACTTCGCGATATACTATAGGTTCTGGCGCAAAACAGGTTTTAAATTGCCCAATTATATGCCCCCACCATCGGTTTATTTACCGCAAGATTAATCACCAATTAGCGTTCTACAAACTGACGAGAAGGAAACAAACCAACAGAAAAAAAAGAAGGAAAAAGATGTGCACGCTATGCAAACGCGGGAACCGTGGTGTAAGAAATTACCGGCTGCTTGCTCGCCGAGGTCTGGCGTCAGACCAAGCTCGGAGGTCCCGGCCGGTTAGGCTGGTCGGCTAACCCTTCGACGCCGCCGAGGCCCTCTGTGGCAAGTTTGCGAGTTACCGGCTGAAAAACACACACGCGCACAACGTGAAACGAATGTAAAGTTACTTCTGCTGTCACTGGCTGGTATTATTTGGCGTCTATACTGTTGGGCAAAGCGTGAAGAAATGGTCGTAAAGGAATATAATAAAACTTCGTGTGCAATTTTACGTTCATTTGCATGCGAACGTTTGTACGTGACTCCGCTAGCTTGCAACGCATTTATTCAACGTATAATCGTCTGAAAGCTACGCGAAACGTGACTCAATGCTTGTCTCAAACCCAGCGTTCCTCTTTCTCAAACCTTATTTTCTTAGCCTGAGGGGCAAAAGCTTGTTGACCTGACTTCTAGCACGTTCTTGACTAATGTGTTTGCCAATGCTCACTGATGTACGTAGTATCTATCTATCTATCTATCTATCTATCTATCTATCTATCTATCTATCTATCTATCTATCTATCTATCTATCTATCTATCTATCTATCTATCTATCTATCTATCTATCTATCTATCTGTCTGTCTGTCTGTCTGTCTGTCTGTCTGTCTGTCTGTCTGTCTATCTATCTATCTATCTATCTATCTATCTATCTATCTATCTATCTATCTATCTATCTATCCGCCCGTCCGTCCGTCCATCTGTCTGTCTGTCTGTCTGTCTGTCTGTCTGTCTGTCTGTCTGTCTGTCTGTCTGTCTGTCTGTCTGTCTGTCTGTCTGTGCCGTTCAATACTCTTGCTACCTTCTTTTACTCTTACTCCATTCTTACTCCCTTCTTTACTCCCTTCGAATACCTGGCTAATTTCCAAGCGTGTCAGGCTCTCACTCTCCGTTCTGCTCGACAGTGCAATGCTTCTCGACCTGCCAGGAATTTTCATCGAATCGCTCCCGGAAAATTGCTCTCCTGGGCCCTTGCCTTAATGGGTTGCGGTGATCCATTATTGGCGCGTGTATGTATACGTTCGCTCAGGCTAAAGCGACTGGGTGCCGTGACGTCGACATCGCTCCCTCTCCGGCCTAAATAAACTCGATTACTTGTTGATACACGAAAGTGCGCACTCCATGCAGGATACGGTGGAACGGCAACGCCGCGTGGCCAGCTAGGCGTATCCGTCGCAGCTCGTATACGCGTAATGAGAGTCTGCGGTTTTTTGGAAGCTTATCATTACGTCGTCATCGCGCGTCACGTTAATTCTCTGGCCCCCCCACGTGACGCTTTTCTTTTTCTGCTTAATTTATACCCACATTATCTGCGCTGCTCGTTTCGTGCAGTTTATTGCTCTTTCTCCGGCTTACGAACTATTATTGCAGTTTATTTGAGGTTTCGATTCGTTTGTTTTGTTTCATAAGCAGGATACGGACGCGAGCTTGTGCAGTCAGTGATCGGCGGGTGTTGCCCAATTTTCTCACGCCGTTGCAGAAATTTAGGCGGAGTATTTGGAGAATTCGATTGTGGCCGGCATGTGTGGAAGGGAGCGAGAGATAAACAAAGGAAAAACAGTGCGGTCTACTCTGATTGGCCAAAAAAAAAAAAAACGTCCATTGACTCCACCCTTCGCGTCTGAGCACATTGACGCCTCGCCTACGTCGCAACTCCTTCGCGAGAGAGCCGTCCAGAGCCCTCGGAACCGCAGCAGCGCCTCAAGTACGGGGCCGCCGTTGCGACTGTTTTTGTCGCTGAACACTCGCACTTAGCGTCGCGTGCACCGTGAAGTCGTCGCAACGCAGCGTCCTTCCGGGGGCAGAGGGAAAAGAAAAGTTCTGTGCTCGAAAGCGCGTGAGTCGCCTCTGCAAAGGCCGTTGTTTAAGTTCAGATCGTTCTTTCTTTCTTTCCTTCTTTCTTTCCTTCTTTCTTTCTTTCTTTCTTTCTTTCTTTCTTGCTTTGTAGTAGATGATAGCTGCCGGAAGAGGAGAAAGAACCACTCCCGTGCTATTTACACGCCTACACGAGCACGGCCTCTGCAGAAGCAGTCGCGTTCAGACGTCGACAGCTGTCAGCGCGTGTGCGACAAATGGCCCGAGGCTATATGCTGCGGGCCAGAGCAAGAGAAACAAAGGCCACACGAAGAAACCTAAAAGAAGAAGTCGGACGTCGCAGGTGCACGGGTTGCTGAGGCAAGCGAATGAGCAGAATAAGAGTATGCCGAGAACAGCAACACGGCACTGAGGTCCTGGCGAGCAATTAATGTATGTCCCGATCCAGTGATCTGGACATCTATCCCTGACCTATAGGTTCGCAGGAAACTGCCTTACGAGGCACACTTAGTTCAGCGTATCAACCTAAGCGCTCGGCGTTGAATTCAAGCACTCGAAGCTGCGGTATTCGGCGTGTGTCCTCCATCGACCACTCTCGCGCAGCTCAGCAAGTTGGTTGCGTCGCGTGAACTCGGAAAGGTCGAGGTCCGCCGGTGTAACGCTACCGAACGCGGTTCCCCGAGGCAGCCGAATTTTTCTGAGCTCGATTCGTGGATACCTGCGCTGCCGCTGTACGCGCACGAGGCGTAGAGGCGTGATCCGAAGCTCATGAAGACGGGGTGCTAAGCAGTATAGTGAAATGCTTCGTGTGAGGTCTTAAACAGATCCCAGACCTAGAAGAGGGGCCTTGCGTCTTTCCGCACACACATACACACACCGGGTAATTTCGTTCCCCGAAGAGTTCTACCATAAATGCACCTAAAGAGGTCTACTCACTGCCCCCCCCCCTGAATGCTGCCCCCCCTCCTACTATACCCGCTTCTATGCGCACTACACACACACACGTCGCGTGCGGCGCGAAAGAGTTAGTCGAGCGCAGGCGTGGTGTATACATCGATGGGGCAGCGATTGCGACAGCCCGCCCCTGGCCTCCGTGTCAAGATGGAGGTGCTTATTACGGGAAGAGTGTTTACATTTGTCTCGCAGCTTCTGCGCGCGTCTTGCACGTACGCGCTGGCCGCAGAGGTGGCGAAGTGGGGAGGATGGCGTATAGGTTGGCGAGGCTGAGAACTGAGGCGAGGAAAGAGGCGCCGCTAATGGATCTGCGTCTCGACTTTTGCGCCGCTTTCCTTAATAACAGCGTGCGCCCATCGCGAACGGGGTAACCTCATCGAAGCCGACCAGTGCGCGTGGGCATGCAACGCGGCTGCGCGCATTTATCTACACCCGCGCACCTGTTACGATTCTTTGGCCGCGGTGTTTCTTTCTTGTGTTGCTCAAGCGGCTCCCTAATATTGATTTCTGCCGCCTGTAGGTCGGTCGGTCAAACCACTGCCCAGAGTGTTAATGGTTTGCGGCATGCAGGCGTGCGAACTGATTTCCTCGGAGGGCGCGCGTTTCGTTTGCCTTTCGAAAAGGCGTATGTACCCTTTGGAAACGAACCACATTCCTGCACGGCACATTGATCGACGAGGTCGCATATACGTACAGATATGCCGGTCTCGGTTGTCGTCGCCCGTGTTTTTCACTTTGTTTGCCGTAATGCGGCCTCCCTCCATGTATAATAGCAAGGACTTATTTTCCAGTTTTATAAAGAGCTTTATTCTTCTCTCCCCCCCCCCCACCCCTCCCGTCAAATAAATAAATAAAGAAAAAATCTCTGAACCACCCAACTATGCAAGGAAGACAACTTAACTGAGCGACCACTTCTGAATAAGCGGTGCATGCTCTCGCGCCTCTATGAGCGTGAATTCACGTGCTGTCAGTTCCGCTTTTTTTTTTTTTTTTTTTACTTGCGATAGCAAGTTATACTTAGTGTTTGCATTGGCCCGTGAAGCCTCCTGTTTGAAGCTTCTTATGGGTCGTACGGGCCTCCGAGATGTGCAATCACGCAAAATTTTACTTGCAATGTCAAGGCACGCTTACTGTTTGCACTGTGTGGTTCGTGTGCAGCTTGTCTGACACATGTAGTGCATATTATGTCTAATTAACTCAAAAACTAATCACGAAAGCTGTACAAAGAGGGAAAAGACGCACAGTTGCGCACGGAAGTCTCGGAGGCAACAGCTGTCACTCGTTCAGTGCATACTAGACGGTGCCACAGCACTGCGCCGCAACAAACATAGCGTCACTAGAGCGCGTAGCATCTCAGCCTTGCGAGTGCAAGTCCCTTCAGACGCAATTTTATAGGAAGATTCTTTAGTTTCGTTTACTTTTCTCTGGTCCCCTTTCTCCCTTTCTCCACTCTAGGGTAATAAACCAGCTGCAACTCGAATAACACTCCCGCCATTTCTGGTCTTTCTCGCTTGTCGCTGACCCAGGCGCTGTCTTCTTTCGCTTCTTCGCAGATCACTGCCATCCCAAGATGCCCCGGTGTACGAATGGTGCCTGCTTGGACAACCTGTGCTACTGTAACGACGGCTACGGAGGCAAGGGCTGCGAAATGCCAGGTGAGAAGAGCGACCGCTGTAGTGAAGTGCAAGCATATATTGTACTGCCACCTGGCGTTGGCGAGACGGTACACTTTTCTGCGTTTCACACGTATTTGAAGAAGCAATGTAAGAGGCAGGCCTTTTTCGAATTGACACTGTATTATCGTAACCATACTATTATACATCGGCCAGTCAGGCCTATATATGTGGCACCGGCCACGGTCCACCGCCTTGGTAGGCCAGCCGCCTTGATCGGGAGAACAATTTTTGTATGATTAATTTCCTTGCTGTGTTTAGAATAATATTTATATAGTTCGAGATTTATGCCCTTTGATAGCAACAATAAAGCTTGAGGTCGACACATACTTTTTTATCCGTTGGGAAAGAAATAAATGCTTCAAATAGAGCAATGCGATTCTCCATGCATGTGAGTTACCTGACATACTTTGACTTGATTCCCAAGTACGGTTCTCTTTTTAATTTTTTTGTCGGTGAACAAATGCAACCATATTTATTTATGGTTGAGTAAATCACTTGAGACTCCGTATTTTGATGCCACTTCTCTTTTTTTTACCCTTAGAATAGTGCGTGAATATGAGATACCCCAATCTGCTTTGCCCTAGAAATACTGCTGTAGCCGGAATCCAAAAAGGAAGCTAAATATTTTATTATCAAGAAGGCTGTAACCTTTATGTTGACTATGCTAGTAAGTAATCTAGCGTTTATTATTATTTTTTGTCTACCTGCCTGCGCATTTTCATCGCGGTGTTACAAGTAAGAATACGTTCTTCTAACCCGAACCCATTATCCCATGCTCGTCACCCTTGTTAAAAGCAGGCTGTTTTTCTGATCGGCTTTTCTTCGCACGCTCTTGCACGCATGGATCGCGTCCGCAGACGAGAACGAGTGCAAGTACAGGCCGTGCGACGTGTTCTCCCACTGCACCAACACCATGGGCAGCTTCTACTGTTCCTGTTTTCCCGGCTACGAGGGAGATGGCTTCGACTGCCACGGTGAGTCGACGTCTCCTTCTCGCTTTATTTCAGCTGCACCGTCGAGCTATACAACGTGTGGTGACGATCGAACTGCCACCGCTGATCGTCTTCAGGTCGAGCAGTATCGCGGGAAGCTGCGCCCGTCATGCACATACTGCGCTTAGTTTCAAAAAAAAAAAAAAAAAAGAAAGCAAAGCGCTGTTGTCATCGGTCGAAATGTGGATCCATGGCCTCGGCTCTTAGAAGGATGCCGATGTTTTCTTTTTTTCTTTTTCTTTTTTGACGAGCTGGGGGGGGGGGGGGGGGAGGGGTTTGCGCGCGCGCGCTATCGTTGGGGCCTTCGTCGTTGGAATAAGCATAGTGACGAAAAGACTGCCGATTGGTGGTATACACACGGCTGAAACTGGAAGAGAACTCGTGGGGGTGTAGACAACCATGTATATATAGGTATGCGAAAGACGAGAAATATATCATTGGTCTCCATATATCGTCGCGCGTATCCTTGTCTTATTAAAGTAGAGCGTAAACTTTTATTTTCAAATCAACGAGATTCGAGTCCGGCGTCTCTTTAGTGGGTCTGGGCACCCGCACCCGCTTGTCTCGAAGCGGCTTCCTCGGCTCGCGGGACCGCTCAGAGTTGTGCTGTCAGGTTCGAGCTGAGCAGTGCGGTCTTCCAGCGGAGAACGAACATTTTGAATGTCACTATAGTTCGCAACGAAGTTGGCTAGATTGCACCTGTAGTCGGAGCGTGTAGACTTCTGCCGGGAGCCTAAATTTGTCGCTCTTATAGGTGGTAAGTTGTATATATCTGTGTCGCGCAAGAAAGGCAGGACCGGTATAATTTCACGATATCTTTTTCTCCAGATAACATTTTCTTTCATATTTCCACCGCTCCTGTACCAGTCAGTATTGGTGATAACATAGGTGGTGTGCGCCACTCAGGTACAGCGCGAACAGGTACATGATAGCAGAAAATTCGTTGCATTAACTGCGGTCAGACTTTCCTCTACACGGGCCGTTTCTGGAACAACCGCGCGCCAGCCGGAAAGAGGGGCACGGAAATCGACATTTTACGCCCTTTCCGAAGATGAAGGCGCTCGAACGCTATGAGGGTTTAATGCGTACTCGGCAACCGGGATCGGGCGCGGAGGTCGAATTACGCGATAGAGCATTGACTCGCGGCACGAATTATGGTCCACTCTTCGAGGACGGTGAAGCAGTAACTCAAGCGTGGTTCTCACGTCGTTCTCGTCCGTTTGAACGCTATACGCAGCTAGTGGATGAGCACGCTGTTTGATTTGTCGAGGTCAGATTCGCGCTGTTCGCAGCACTGCACGCAATTAAACGAGTCCCGGCGGCGCGTATGGATAGGTGTACAGCAGGCAGGTGACGAGAGCGGGGGTGCATGGAATGCCTAGATTGCAAGCCGCACCTCACAGCGCGCCAGCGGCGGTGTCATCGCTAGGGCTTCGCCCGCGTCATGAGGATTGAGGGGGCAGGGCCTTGAACTTGTTCTTGTCCAAAACATCTCCCTCTCGCACGCTGCCTGCGTACCGTCATCGCGAACTCAAGTTGACGCGCCCCCTGTCAAAGGCGCGGTGTTTCTTTTCTTTCTTTTTTTTTACAGCTACGCTATAGTTTGTGAAAAGTCTTCGCTTTTCTTTTTTTTTTCCTCTCTAGCTCTCCAATCCCTGCGTGAACTGTACATCACCGCATTAATTATCAGCCTGCAATTAACACTGCCTGCCGGGAACGGGCGCGGACGGGAATATGTCAGTAAAACTTCTGTAGGGGCGAGTCGGTACGTGTCCGGGTAAAAGAGCGCAAACCGGGACGACCACAAAAAAAGCGCTTCTGTGCGTTTCCCCGCTCACTTTTTTGTGGTTTAAGCTATTCTCTTTTACTGGGAATATGTCAAATCGATGAAATCGAGGGTCTGACGCAGTATCGTCTTGTCGGGAAGGGTTACACACAAACGCTATACCAAGGCCAGATTTGTTAAGAAATGCTTCGACTCCGATACGAGAGCCGAAACGGGAAGCTTTTCAACAACAACAAAAAAAAGTCTTTTGACAGTATTTGCCTTAATTAGCGCTGTGTCTATACATGCACCACCAGCGTATTAGATTATTTAGTATACTGGCACGTTGGTTTACGGTCACTTCAGCACATGCCTCAGCGCCGTTATATCTGTGGACGCGTGCGCAGCCTTAATGATTTGATAGCTACGCAATAACCATGGGGATGACAGTGGCCGCAATGAGAATAGTCACAGTAACTACGACAACTGCGACGAGATGTGCGCGGCAGCTGTTTTTGGACTGCGACGTTTACGGCTGGCGGTTATAGCGCCAAGCCTCGTAAAGCCGCTTCGGCTTGTTTTACGATGTTTTACGAGGTAACGGCAATAGTTTTTTTAAAGCACCGGCCATCGCTGCAATCGAAACAAGCAGAAATTGAACAGCTGGGAGGAAGGAAGGACAAGTTAGCGTTCTTAGACGAGTGCATTACCGTCTATCCTTCGCAAAGCGCAAGAATTTGGGAACACACAGTGGCGACGTATCCTTGCGGCCGATCGTGTCAGGGTCGCGGTCGACGAGTCGCTGATTGCCTCGCGTCTCGTCACGAGGTGGAGACTGACGCTGACCGCGTCGACCGGCAGCTCATTTGCATTCTTCTTTTTGCGCGACCACGCGCGGAAGGACGGGGCGCTGTTACTCGACTGCACGCGCGCGTGCTGTCGGCTCGCCCAGCTTCAATAAAGCGTTCGTTACAGGCACGCAAATGAAGGACTTCGCGGAGGCTGTGTCTTGCCTCGACGCGCTGGTTAATACGCGCCCGGTGTTAACCGCCGTGTCAAGGTCGCCAGCCGCGAACCGTTTGTCGGAGCGCTTAGCCTCGCCTTAGGCTCGACATTGACGAACGTTGAAATGGCTTCGAGTGGCCGAGCGAATGGGTGACGAGTGGGCGGGTTGGCCGAGTGTGGTTATTACTTGACGACTTGCCTAATTACTCTTTCTTTTTACGCAGTTTCCTCGTGGGTTAATTAGTTCACCATCCTGCTAATCAGTGGGTAGTTCAGTTGTTTGTTTGAAAAATATGTTTGTAAGTGTGCCATTTAGGCTACCCAGTTAGTCGTGTTTAGTTTTCGTGCTTGTCTATTATCTAGTTATGAAACGTCTGACTGGTCGTTTCAAAGCGCTCCGGCAGCGTTTATAAGGCCGGGTAAGACAGCAAGTAAGCTTTATTGCTAACATAACTGTCTCGCGTAGAGGTAATTAAGCGCAAATAACTATATTTCGTAATGAGCGCGATTCTCTTATTACATATTTTTAGACAGTTGGTTAGTTAGCCAGGTGGTTACTTAATTGCCAATCAGGCAGTCAGCTAGGTAGGTAGTCATAGTTAGGTACTTATACCTAGTTAGTTAATTCGTTAGTTGGTTGAGTGATTAGTTAGTTAGTTGGTTGATTAGTTAGTTAATTCGTTAGTTAGTTAGTTAGTTAGTTAGTTAGTTAGTTAGTTAGTTAGTTAGTTAGTTAGTTAGTTAGTTAGTTAGTTAGTTAGTTAGTTAGTTAGTTAGTTAGTTAGTTAGTTAGTAAACGAGCACGTTGCAAGGAAGGCGTTCACGCCCTAGTGGGTTGGCAGTCGGCTGTCGCAACATAGAAGCAAGCCCCCCCCCCCCCCCCCCCCCAACCCCCACTCCCGCAGCAGCTTAGCTATACGCTCCCTTCCGCTTGGCTTGGCTCCTTCGTCGAACGTATAGCGATCGCCGCACTCCATCACGCGGATCGGCTAACGCCAGCTCGAGCACGCTTCGTACATTACGTTCCTCACGCCTCCGTCAGCATTCTGTTTTTTTTTTTTTCTTCCTTCCTTCGTTCGCGGACCGTGATGTAAGCGGCATGCCGGAGCGCGCGCGCGCGTGCGCTAATACAAAGTTTCGAAACAGCACAGACCGCCATCACGCCGAAGCACGACTTCCCGCACCTCCGGTCGGCGCAGCGGACCTGCTACCTATCCACACTCGGACAGCCTCGCAAACGAGAGACAGCCAGGTATACACCGGCGGTTATATACGCGCGTACAGTCGTGCCGCCTTGCGTTACGCACGCACAGATTCGGCGTGAAAAAGTGTCCCGCCAAAACGGATGCAAAGTGTGTAACCATATGTAGGAGGCCTCTTCTCTCTCTCAACTGTCTCGCGCCAGCGCGCGCGTGGCCGTGTTCGCATAGCTCATCTCTTGTTTCTCCCGGGTGTTGCCCAAGCGGGAAGAGGCGTTCCTTCGCGCCGTCTTCGCCCCCCCACTCCCAAGGTCGCGGATGGTTCGTGTCCGCGTACTCGCACGTGTGAAGCAAGAGCGCGGCAGGAAGTAGCATCATGCAACAGGCTGCCGTCCGGAAAACGATAGCCACAAGTATCTCCGAGATCGACGCTGCAGTAATAACGATCAATCTGGGGCAAGTGCTTCCTCGTCTCGGGTATAGGTCCGAGCGAGGAGCTTTATAGTAGAGCAGCCGGGGCCCCGGCCGACGTGGCGTATCCGGTGGCTGCCGGGAATGGCGCCGCAGAACGTCTGCGCTGCATTCAAAGCGCCCCGAGTGACAATCAACGCACGTGCACCTACCGTCGGCGACGGATCACCTTTCTCGCGGGGCTGTCTATGCCTCCCACTATGCGGAGTCCGGTGTCGTAACCGACCGCAGCTTGAGACAGGTCATCAACAAAGACGCGCATCTCTTTATCCCGACCTCGGCGCCCTGCGAGGCGCTTCCGCGTGCCGTAAGCACCGCCTGCGTGCACTCGTGTACTGCGGCGAAGAGACAGGCGGCGGCGACTGGGAGAAGAGCCGTTTGTCGTGGCTGTGGGCCACATATCTCCGGCTGAATAACAGGCTCGCCAGTGGCGGCATGAGTGCCAAGTTTTTTTCTTTTTTCAATTTCTAGCCGGTTGTACTGCCTCCGCACAGTTTGCCGTGAGCCTATTAGTTTCTTCTTTTTTCCCCACTCTCTATTTCCCTTTCTCACAGCCCTAAGTCATTTCTCGCGTCTGGAAAATAATGTACTGCACTCCTACGCAACCAAAATTGAATCGTACTGACTTCTTCAGGAAAGCTTAACATTCTCTAGATTTAAAGAAAGAAATGTATGAATAGACAGTTCGTACGCCTGCAATTGTGGCCTCTCGGGAGGTCCGGTTGCGACACGTTGGGAAATGCATCTTTGCTGGCTCGTGGGAGAGGCCATCGGTGGTTCCCAAAGAGCGCTTGTTTAAGCTTCACGGATGCGAACACGTTGTGAAAAAACCCGTGCGGTAGTCCTATGGGATGGGCGTTGGTGCGTGCACACTTCTTGATCGGGTCGTTGATTGATTGGTTTATTTGGATGAAATTGAAAATGCTGGCAACTATTATACCACCGGCTTCTCCACAAGCAATGAATTATTCATTTATCAAACAGTGATAACACCAAGGTGATATTAAACAAACCCGGCTGTAAAACACGTTTCTGAATCTTGCTAAACAATCAATATAGAAGAAGAAAAAGACGCAACAAAACGCCTGTAGTTTCTGCAATTAGACATAAGTCAATCAATCGTGTGAACCGAATAATACAAAATAAGTAAGAACATTCAGATATTCCCTATGTGTTAACACACAACTACGGTATTACTTTCATTGAAGACGTTTCTTTAAGGCTCTTACAGTAGCTCACTGTAACGACGCCGGGTCGTTCAGCTATGTTATGTTTAGGTTAGTTATGTTTAGTTTAGTTACGCGTCGGACAGAGCAAGAATGATTGGCTCTAATTAAAGAAGCCGTCTTTAAAACGTCACGGTGAGTTCTTGTTTCACGCAATAGAACCGATAACTGGGCGAAGTGACTTTGAACCGTGGCGAAAATTCTGTGCCCCCAAGTAACGGTGAACACACGGTGCTGTGATGGATACACGTACCGACTTGTTTGCGCGACTCTGCTTGTGTCTGTCGTCTTTTCTGCCAGCTGCAGCTTAGTCGCGAGTCTTTCGTGCCGTAACCTTGACGAGTCTCGACTGCTTAGGCAACAGCCCAAGCTTTATCCTCGTATACGGTACAGACGATACGGTGAAAAGTGTGTGATAGAATTGGAAAGTTCTCTAAACGACCGCCGCATTTTGCGACTCGGGAGATGCATCGGAGACAGGAAAAGCCCACTCATTCCTCTTTCTCTCTCTCTCCCCTCCCCTCCTTTATTGAGGATGGGGAGAACGCCTTTTCCTGTCACGCGTAGGCTGCAGCACCGCGGTGTGGCTGCAGCGACTTTGACCGACGCGTCTGGAAAGGAAATGAAATGCCAGACGACACCCCACGGAGAGGGAGAGGCGTGGTCATGTGTGTGACAGCTCTTTTACTAATGAACAGGATACGGCGGCATATAAAGGCTCGACGGAGTCCCTAGCACCAGCAGGTTTGTCCAAGACACGTGTATTGTTGAAAATTACTGGCGCCGCGGGGGCGTCGTGGAAGCAAGACGAAATGCTCGAACTGACGCGAGGACATCAAGAATCCGCGTCCGTAATCGTCTTTCTTTTTGTTATTTTGGACCTCACTGCATTGGGATGACGGTAGCACGCCTGGGTGAATCGATTACGACCGTGACACGCCGCCCACGTGTGTAGTTAATGCGGATATATAGTCGTCGCCAGTACAGCGCAAAACGTTACGCGAGAGGAAAGCAAGAGAAACCGCTCAAGACGAGCGCTGCGTTGCTAATCTATGCTGTAACTACGGAAACGCTGGTGTGCCAAGCTTCCTGGTAGTGTATTGGATTGAATGCGTAAGCACTTCTATGCCTACCCAACGAGGAAACCCGTCCGTCCGCCCGTCACGTAAGGCGATCGTATTGAAGATAGGGCACGCGGCAGCTAGCGAATTGACCTTCGTGCTGCCTCTCGCTTCAACGCGAACTAAACGGTGAGAACAACACAGCACACAAGAAGCTATCAGCACTCGACGCGCCCTGTCCCCATCGCAGATCGCTTTCAAGCCGCGCCATACGCAGCCGCCACAGGAGCACGGTTGATAATGGTTCGCATCGAGAGGAAGCAGTGTCATCGAACACGTCTGCGTACACGGCATACCAAACGTGACACTGTTCAATTACGTCACGTACTACAGCAGGCATCGGCCAGTGCTCATATTCCGCGAAGCAGCGGCATCGTCCAAACGCACCGTTATCCAATTTGAAGATAAAAGAAGAAACGCAACAGGGAGAACCAAGCGAAGGACAGTGTATGCATATTAAATCCGTATATTTGCTGCATTTACAAAATCTCGCTCGTCTTTTCATCTTACATCCACATCCTCTGGGAGTTATCTATAACTTGAGTGAACGTTGCTATATATACTACTCGCCTCTTCTTCGTCGTCTCATGCTGGTCTCGGTAAACAAATCCGTTTCAGTCCATTCAGTGTGGTCAATCCCCCTCGTGGGTACGAGTCATGTGTTGAGGCAGCAACAACGACATTTCGGTGTTGCAAACGCGCTTCTCCGTTTCACGATTCTTTCTAGGTGTTTCTCGCAATTATACCAAACACAGCAGCATGCTACGACGAAACACCACGGTGAATAGTTGCAAATGCTTGCGCATCACTTAGATAACTGCCACAGGAGACTATGCGTGTGATCTTGCATGAAATTGTGGCTCGCCGCTTCTTTTAGTCGTAGTTTTCGGTACTTGAACGGCACCGGTACGCGGGCGGGCTGCCAGTCCTGTCCGTATATCCGCGGCTTCCACTACGCCATTCGGTAATTGCTGAGCAACGAGTGCAAAATACCTGGCATCGAGCGCATGCTGTGTCACTGTCGTTGCCTTACCGCCACGCGGTCAGCAGCACGGACTTCAGTTGGTGTACAAGGACAAATACGGGTTAGGGATTTCATAGGGACCTGGGACAGAAATAGAAACGCGATACGAGTTACGAATACCCTGCCGTTGTATACTTGCACCGTTCAGCTATTGTAGACATACTTTAACATTTTGTTAGTAATCTCATCTGGTCTCGATTTGCTTATGCATCTCTACATTTTTTTTTCTTTTTTGCGTTCGTCTCTTCCTTTCTGCTCTTCGTGTCATCTCAAACACCTCACCTGAAGTAGCAAAGCCTGCGTATGGAAGGTGACAGATGAAGTAGCAAGCCCTGTTTAATGGAAGCTGACCACGTCAGCCTGAGGACTAACGTCATCAGATTCAATTGAACATACTCTCTCTCTCTCTGCTTCCGGACGCCAGCCTCAACTCGATGAGCTATGCAATCTTCCCAGTACGGTGCGAACGTTACCCGTTGCAGCTGTCCGGTGGCCAGACCGTGCGCTAGTGGAAATATCGGGCACGGCATAAATGCGATGTGCCGGTGAAATACGGCTATATATCGAAAGCAGGATCATATAACGCGGCAATACGTATATCGCCTTGCGGTAGAACACACTAATTACCTTAAGCATCATTTGTCTGCCGTGACTGACTGCGACGTCGGTGGTTGACTGAGAATTGATCCTGTCGTTTCCAATGATCCTTCTTCCTGTGGGCCGCTGCGCATGCCTGTTGTCTGTGCCTCACACACGTCTGTCCCTGGCTTATGGAGAAAATGTCGGCTCTTCTGCGTTAAATGGTAAGCTGGTATCTTTACTCACCGGGACTTGATGCCCCGGGTAATGAGTGAGTACAAGTCGACTGTAGGGTCAGCGTCCTCGCCTTAAGTACCTCGCGTTGCGTGTGCGTAACACAGCCGGGAACGTACTTCAAAGGTTAAGGCGGGCGGGTCACGAAGGCGCTGCCTATTTAACCCCACCTGCCATTTCCTTTATTCTGCTTCTCCAAGTAACTTTATTGGCATAATGCAATTGAGGCAAGTTTATATCATCCTCTTTTGTATTTGTGATAACGTTGAACTTTCTCATCGGGCGCCCACCTGTAATCCTCGGCTGCTCACTAACATTCGGAACAACAACAACAACAGCAACAACAGCAACAACAACAACGACAACAACACTTTATTGATTTCGACGTCCTGGCATCGAAGCCAGAGAGAATATAGCCGCCGATTCGCGTCGACAAGGAGGCGGGGTGAACTGAAATACGCAGCCACAAGATTTGTTATGTCGACGCCCCTAAATCTTCGACAGCTTTGGCCCAACTATGCGGTAATACACGGCTGTAATTGGAAAGAGCGGGAAAGAGAGAGTGAGAGAGAAGGAATGGCTAAACCCTTCACCAGCGTTCCCCTTATGCAGAACTCACAAAGGCACCGCCTTTTATGCAGCAGTGCCTTCCGCGGCGGCCTTCTTTCGTATACGAGCACTATACCACAGCAGCGTGCTGGCACGCTGGCTATAGTCGTAAATGGGATGGGACTTTCCTTCCTTCTTTTTTCTTTTCTTTACTCGCCCCCTTTAACAGCGCTGCACCCCTGGTCGAGAGAGAACAAACGGCGGAACCGCGTCGACCGGCGGTCGTGTAGGAAGAGGCGAGCAAATAAAGAGCGGAGCTGCCGGCAGTGTCCGGAGGTGGCGGCGGCAGTGACGTTCGGCGCGCCTTTTCGTTTTTTTTTATTCCTCCTTTCTTCGCGCTGCACCGCGAGGCTTTCGAGCCTTCCGCACTTCCGGGGCCCGCCGGCGCCGTTGGATTTGTCCCGAGGTGGGGGGGGGGGGGGGGGGGGGGGGTTGCAGGGCGGCGAAAAAGGGCGTAGACGCGGCAGCGAGCGGAGAGACCGGTTGAGGGCTCCCGGCGGCGGATTCTTGACCGCCGTCGCAGCCATTGCGTGCCCGAACCCGTGCACCGTGCTCGTGCCGTGCGGGGAACGCTCGTCGTCCGTCCCCCTCTTCGTTTTTTGTCTTTCGGTCAGGGCTGCTCGCGGAAGGGGTTTACCAGCGGCAGCGGGGGTACGTGTGTTCCCAAACGCGGCGTCGACAACGCGATGCACGGTGGACAGCCGTGCGCGAGATCATCGGCAGCGATGATTGATCGAAGGAACGCCTTCATTAACGTTGTCCTCGAGCGAAGCCGGCGGAGACTCGCCGATGTATATGCGACCTCTCAGTCTAGCGATGGACAGAAACGAAAACGGTCGAACGGTATATCGCGTTGCTCTTCGTTGCTCGCCAAACGAGCGATCCCGCAGTGGCATTCGAAGGACGCGGGGTTTATTCATTAGGCCGCTGTTGCTTTGGGCCATCCCTAAGCAACGTAAATCATCCCCTTCGATGTAGCCTAGCATCTGTAATAGAGAGTACGCATATTATAGGCTAAAGCGCCAGGTGCCTACGAATTAACGCTGCTTCACCTGGAACCACGGAGAGACATTGGCAATTCTTGCCCTTACATGTCTGTAAGGCTTTATTGTGCTGACGCCGCGCGGGATGTAGCTGGTATTTTTATTACTCTTAGGGAACGGGCCTTGTATTCAGTCAACGTAATATTCACTTGGCGCAGAAAAAAAAAAAAAGGACAGTCGTGATGCTTGAAACAATCGCGTATTAATTGATTTGCGGGCGCTATTCACTTCCAAATTTAAGCACCGCCACCGCTTGTATAAGACTGAAGTGCGCTATGTTTAGTACCGGGTAACCTGTCGTCCGCAATAAGGAAATACGACTCGCGTTATCATTCTATCGAATATATAACTCGGAATTTATCAAAATTTATGAGGAGAAAGGAGGCCCGCATGACGTGCAAAGTAAACGTCAGGAAAAGGGGGGTTAATTCTACCAGGCAGTAACATTACAAATGAAAGCTGACGGGGGCGCCCGAACGTGAACGAATAATTGCACACTGAGGCTGGTATATATAGCGGCGCTAAATTGCTAACGAGGTGTTTCGCTTATAGCAGCGGGCGGCCCTACTATGCATACGGAGCACCGGTCGTTCATCCGCTTTCTCTCGAGTGGACTGCGCTGAAGGGATCGAACCTCGTCGGAACCGCTATATACGAGAGTCGTCTAAGTGATCGGATCACGGTCATCGCAACGGTTAGAACGATATGCGAGTTCGGGCATCGGTAACGCCTGCAGAGGAGGCTATACCGCCAGACCCATTCACGCACATGTGTGTGTGTACACACACACACACACACACACACACACACACACACACACACACACACACACACACACACACACGCACGCACGCACGAACGCACACACACACACACGCGCGCATGCACACACACACAATTCACTCGCGCCGGCCGCCGCGGTGCCGACCTGCAGCGCTTATCCGCCCAAGGCGTATACGTGTGTGCGACTTGAACTATATTTTCGCATAACTCATCCACAGACGTCTGTCTATCGTTCGTTGGCCACGTACGAACGCGTTCTCTAATCTCGTCCCTTCCTGCGGTTCACTAAAGGCGGTGATTGCATCCCGAACGTCGTGACCACTTCTTGCGTTTGACTTCGTGCGCTGGCCTCGAGGAGCGCGCAACCCGACCCGCATGATGCGCGACCAGTGTTTCGATTCGCGAGATGCATCAATCACGCGATAAGAAATCGCAAGTGAAGCTAGTTCTCTCGCGCATATATATACCTATATAAGTTTGCGGGAGCAACATCAGTTATGATCAATCGCGAAGCGCTTTCGTAACGCGATACATAATGGCCTGACGTGTATACGTTCTTCTTCCTCGCCCCCCCCCCCCCCCCCCGCCCTGCCCTGGGGTTTCTCTCTGGTTGATCGAAGAAGCTGCGCCGTCGACTTGCTCGTATACAGCAGCGCCGACCCGTTCTATTAAAGGGATCGTTTCAAGCTCGATGGCTCAGCCTCGCCTGCAGGAGCGTGCTTCAGCCTCGGTCTATCGCGCTGTGCCTGTAGCCAGCCACATGTATATATACCGTTCGGGAACCACCGTGCCCGCGTGCCTATGGGCACGTAAAAAAAATTCCCGAATGCGCGCTTCCGGAAAGACGAAGCTGCGTCCAGTCGCGCAGGACCGCTATGCGCACATCATCCTGCCACGGGGATATCCCCGAGTCACGCGATGCAAGGTAAAAAAACAAACAAAATACAACACCAGCAACAAAGAGAAGAACACAGGTAGGAGGGAACAGCCGAGCTCATCGAGATCACGCTCGCGGAGCCGTTACGCACTGGCGATCTTTTACGGTCCCGTCTGCTCCGACGGGCGTCTCCTCCTCCTATTAGCGAAAACAAGAGCTGTCTAGTAGCGCTCACGCGCGCACGAAAGTTGCAGTTATGAGGCATAGCCGTGGTGGCTGTTGCGCACGGCAGTATTATGTATGCTCGCGCGTGCGGTGCACCTAATTGTTGCGGCGAGTGCAACGAGCCCCCTTCCTAATACACTGAGTGCACCGTCGCTTATAGCATGCAACCTGCGCTGTATACCGTGCAGTGTATTCGCACATGGCACCTTGCATACTATACGATGCAGTGCAGTGCGCCGTATTGTAATGCGTTCACCCTGCAGATATATGCTATACGATGCACAGTGTTTTGCACCTTGCAGCTATGTTGCACTGTTGCACGGTGTACCTGCGTGCATCTTCCACACAAGAGGTGCGGTGTACTGCACCGCTCGCCATCATATATCTATACACTAGTTGCAGGTGCGCTAAACGGTCCACTGCACCGTAAACGTGCACACAGTTTGCAGGCATTCGTACCTTGAATATGCCCCGTAAGGCCCACAGCACACACTGCTCCCTCATCTCGCTCGCTCACCAACTTTGCAGGCATACGCTTTGCAGACAGGCAATGCGGTGCAGTGCACCGTGTGCTTGAAATGCGCACCTCGCGGTTATAGTGCAGTGCACTGCGGAGCGGAGATGGGTATAGACGAGAGGCAGCGGAGTAGGAAGCACGACTGGGGCTTCGGAGAACAAGCAAGCAGAAACCCCCGACGACGGCAGGCAGGATAGAGTCCGAGACGGAATCGACTTAATCTCCCTCCCTCCCCCCCCCCTCTCTCTCTCTCTCTCTCTCTCTCTCTCTCTCTCTCTCGGACGCGGTGCACGTATAGATTCGCGAGGAGAGAATAGTACTATACGCGTCGGGCACCGGCCCTGCCCGGCTCGCCGGCACGCAGCGGCAATTTGGGCGCGAGCTGTGTGATAGAACGCGTTGGCATAAACTCTGACCCACACCGCACCGCGATCGGCGGCGGAACGGCGGAGGCCCGCGAGTTTGCGTGTCATCAGCGCCGGGGCTTTCGCCTGTGTGTACGCGCGAGACCATGGAGCACGTTCGGGGATTATAGGTGCGCCAAGCCTGGTCCGTCTGTGTAATGCTTATGTACTTCTCCTGTGCTTGTCCTTGCTTTACGCATTTCTTTCTTTCTTTCTTTCTTTCTTTCTTCCTTTCTTTCTTTCTTTCTTTCTTTCTCTCTCTGAGTTCGTGCGTCTTCCAGTAGCACATTGCTCAGTTCGTTCGTCCGGCAATGTGTAGCATGCTGCGAGTTTGCTGCGGAAACGGCTTCTTTGCCGACGAGTACGTGCACGCGGCTTCCCGCGTGCTCGTCTCCCGGACATATGCGTCTACTGGCGTGCGTGCTCGCGGTCATCACTAAAGTGAAGACGAGCATATCCTCCAGGTTTCTAAGCGGGCGTCGAAGCGTATTCACTCGGGGGCTCTCGTCTCTGTCACGCCTTCCGCTCCGGCCACGTGGTTTGCATCAGCGCCTGTACACAGGGACCAGTTATAGTATAGTTTAGCGCGCTGGTCACGCAACGTCGAGGCGTGCGTCGTAATAGTATAAGCGCGATAACTCGCTATAAGTGCATAGTTGCCAGGCTGTGGTTGCCTGCGCACTGAAGCTGACTCCCCCGTATACTATAACGTTTTCGCGCAACGCATCCGTTCGTCCTCCATGCGTGACGAAGAACTGGTGCATTGTCCGTAACTTTTCAAAAACGTGCGTTTCTTTTTTTTTCTTTTTTTTTCAGGCTCGACCGTAGCTGCTACGTTCGCCAGGATATCATCTAAACATTTCTTTCTCTTTCTGTTTATTTTTCTTCGAGAGAGAGAGCTCGAGAAAAGCTGCCTTGAGAGATAATAGGAAAACAAGTAATGTTCTCCCGAACATGGGTACATTGTCACGAATTGTAAACCATGATTCATGGAGTCGCGCCATTCGCTACGACGTATCAGTACTTATACTTAAATTTTTAATAATTTTCTAATTAAAAGTCTATTTTGGCAGATCTATACCCCGTAGGGGGCAAGAACAAAAACAACAGCGTTTCATTCCTTCTAGTTACGCAGATTACACCGTTGTTCGCACACTTGCGCCAACGTGTAGGTATTATAAAATCTGTGGAATTCCATAACAGCTATTGTAGAAGAAAACGTTCGTGAAGGACGTCGCCCGTTCTGGATCGTGTTAACTGACGAATTCTGTTCGTCGGCGACGCCTTGCTTCGTCAAACTGATTCTGTGCCTTTTGGGTCACAGTGGCGCGTACCCACTCCGGCGCATTGGCCTAGAATGTGTGCACGCCCAGTGACACATACCGAAGGGTTAAAGCAAAGAAAGTACGGTAAATCGCCCTACTAAACCAAAGAATCCGGCGAGTATAATGCGTTATTTCAGCTAAGATATCGGTATGCTTTACAAATACGTAGATGAGCCGGCATTGTATGTTCAGGTTTTATGTTGGAATCCGTTTTATTTTTCTTCTTTATTACGTGATCCAGCTGGCACTATACTTTCTCGGTCAGCACACAAGGGTTACGTAAGGCCCTCTGCTGGTAATTGCATTAGGTGCACATATAACCTTCGTATACATATACTTGGCACATGCACAAGTAAACCCGCCTACGTGTCGACAGACCCCGCTGAGCAGGCGTGCCAAACCTGCGAAGGTATGTGGGCAGAGAAAGCTTCGCTCTAAAAAGAAAAAAAAAAGAAAAAAAATCAACACTGAGAACGATGACTTGCACATGTGCACGGGTGTAGTCCGCGCACGGCGAGTTCACCGAGTGACGTATGCTCCAGTCACGTGATCGCAGCGGAGCTCGGCCATCCACGCGTTCTGTGCCGCAGCTCTTCCCCCGCCGTCTGATGGCCGCCGATGTGTGCACACGCCCCGCTGAGAAGCTATACAACGCTTCGTCTGTCGGGGCCGTTCGTCTGTTACCACCGATCGGGGGACTTTCCCCGAGGTGGTAAGCGAGTCATTCGCATACCTATACGGGCGAAAAAGAAAAAAACCAAAAACAAAAACCAAAGGGAATAAGATACGTTGTCTTCGTTCTAGACTCATTGTCCCGACTTCGGGGAAATAAGAAAAAAAAAAAGAAACACTTGAAAAAAAAACCAAACCCGACGTTAACATTGCACGTTTGACGACGTGGACAGGCTTTCGTAGAATGTTCTCCTGTTCGAGATACTCGGAAAGCACGTAAAGCGCACGCGAGAGTCCGGCCTAGGCGGTATAAAGTTTAGGTAATGTCCAGGTGCCCGGGAAGAAAATAGCGAAACTCCGCGTTTCCTTGTGTTCTCGTGACCGTCTTTTCTTTTTATCTTGTCAGAGCACCGTTTGCTCTGCGAAACGCTGCACTTCGAGGGAAAGCGTAGTCTGCGTTAAGAAACAAACGAGTTTAGGGTGTTTTCGGCGACAGATGTTTACCACGAAGCGTGACGTTTCGCGGGCTGTATAGTCAAGAGCCGAAGAAAACGTGTTCGCATTACGGCGTGTTGACCAAAGAGACGCGAGTTACTTGCGTGCATAGTGACGTCTTCGTGCCACCGAGATACAAGCAGTGCATAGTTTTCTTTTTTCTTCTTTTCACAGCCAGTTCTTTCGCATGTACGTGTTAGTCCGCCGTGGTTTCGCGTTCCTTGTTTTCGTGACTTCTATCAAAGCCTGCGAAACAGGCACGGCTATCTCGCACCCGTATACTTGAAATACCTGAAAAACAAACCGGTTAGTATATATAGAGGGAATAGAGGTGTTTAAAATTCAATAGCTCGTACTTTTTTTCTTTCTTCTTCGTTTTTTTTTTTTTTTTTTTTCAGAACTACTGAGTGTATAGAAACTGCCCTTGCCGGCAGTGAAATTGAAGGTCCGTGCCATCTAGTCCTGCGAGTGTGGCCGACAGGACAATATATATGTACGAACAGGACATCTGTCCTGTTCGTGTACATCTATCCTGCGGTCTTCCGCGTTGCTCGCCATATCTAACCAAAACTCAACAACCAACTAACCTTGTTTAGAACATTTATGACATGCGAAACCATCTTGGGTCTGGACATAATCTCCAAGTGCGGCTGACTTTAAATTCACTCGCAAATAGAATCAAAAACATGGAATAAAGATTTATTGCATTCTATAGCACTATATATACATACATACATACATACATACATACATACATACATACATACATACATACATACATACATACATACATACATACATACATACATACATGCATACATACATACATATATATATATATATATATATATTTGCTTCGTCATTGAACCACGTCGCGTCGCTGACGGTCTTTCCGCCGAATGTGTTCGCATGGTGATCCAACGTATAAGTGACATGCATATATAGTAGAATGGTCTATAGTCTTCGCCGTTTTACGTCCCATCTCCCGTATTATAGACGCTTTTTACTTTCGGATCTTATTCGCCGCCATGTTGGAGCTGTTATCCAAGCAACTTTTATATATATATATATATATATATATATATATATATATATATATATATATATATATATATATATATATATATATATTTATATATATATATATATATACTTTTGGGTGCAGTGACGTCAATTTACCACGGCCGTTGAACACGGAACGGACCTGCGCAACAGTTTTCGTGCTACATACTACTGATGTACATGTATAGCACCTTGCGTTTGGCTGTAGCAATTACAAAAAAAGATAGAAAAGGAAATAAATGCAGCGTTAACAGACAAAGATGGCGTCGCTCGAACGCTTCCCTAAAATACCCTATAAAGCGGCATCGCGCTCTTGGACAGTTCGACGCGCGCAGAGATCGCATCTCCGCAGCGATATTTCCATATGCGCAGAGACATATATACAGACATCACACGCGGGTACAGCCGCGCAAAGATGACGGCGACTGAAACAGCATCGGCAGCGGACAGGTCCGACGCGCATTTCGTGCGACCATCTGGCGGTTCGCTTTGACGAAGGAAGGCCGGACGCTTGCCGCCGCCTCCCCGCGGTCATTGTGACGGCTGACGCTCATCACACAACGCGCCAGCAACGCGTTAAGAAAAAAAAAAAAGAAAAATGCAAAGAGAGGCATGGCGAGTTGACCGCGACCTCTAACGCAAACGTCCAAGGTCGACCGACATAGAAAACTCGGCTCCCCCGCCTCGAACACATAGAGACGGATACGAGCTGGCTCCAGTACGAAAAAGCAATAGTAATAAGAAAATATAGAGTGAGAGTGAGACAATCATCCACACGAGCTGCTGCTGCGCCGTGATGACTCGTCTTTTTTTTTTTTTCACTTCTCTGAAATGAAAGTGAAAGGAAGCTCCCTCGCTGTCAAAGTGAGAGGAAAACGTACGCCGCGCGCTGAGCGTATCGTCTAAATGTGCGTTATCCTGGCTCGCTTAACGTCCTGCGCCCGCCGAAGAGAATGGCGCAGGCTGCGGCGATGTGGGTTAGGCGCATCTGCTTCGTTTTTGCTGCGTAGCTCGGCAACTGACGCGCGGTCCAGCTCGGGACGCCCGGTAACGCGGGCGGAATTGCGGCAAAGTTTCGAAATCGTCTCGAAACGATTCGATAGCGCTTGGCTTTAGTCGAGAAACGTCGCGTTTTTGTGCCGGCTGGCACTAGGATGACGCGGAAAGCTGCAAAGAGAGGGCATCGGCGCGAGATCGAGCGTATGCGGACGAGCGTCAGAGCGTGACGTCAGAAAGATGCGGCGGCGCTACTATCACATTCGCTGCTGGTCATATTCACTCTGTTGGCGTCGCATTCACTCTACTGGTGCGAATTTTGTAGGAAGCCACGCTTAATAGATGGCACCAAATCTCCAAAAGTTATTTTTTAAATATTGTTGTTCAAAGCAGCGAACACGGAAAAGCATAAGCGTCAACATAGTCGTCTGCTCTTTTTGCTTGCATATCATGCACGTTTGCTCAGAAGCATGCAACTGTACTTTCTGTCTCGGTCACCTGCAGGTATAGTCAGCCGTGTAATTAAGTAACCACAAGTGATTATTGTTATCTATCTATCTATCTATCTATCTATCTATCTATCTATCTATCTATCTATCTATCTATCTATCTATCTATCTATCTATCTATCTATCTATCTATCTATCTATCTATCTATCTATCACGTTTAGGTCTGGATGGGATATCACGAAGCTGTAAAAAGTGCTCGCGTACCATGTTTGGACAGCTGAGTTCAGCGATAAGCTCATCTGCTCCTCCAACGTATTGGACCCTGACACGTGTGGCGTATACCTCTTCGGGAGCGGACAGAGAAACGCGCGTCTGGTACTGGGATTGAACTCACCGCGGCGCCACTGTCATTCGTTTGGAATGACGCTGCGAGTGCTTAACAATTGCGCTGTGTGAAGGTAACGCACGGCCAGCGCACTTGCCATCTGCGCAATATACCTTTCCTCGATAGCTGCGGGCTCCCTTTTCTTCTTTTTGTCGTCGTCTGTGTTGACTCAGCCGTCGCCTCACTCCACCTATACGCCCCATCTTCGTGCCAGTATAAATCCGCGGCTTGATGTCGTTTTCCGTGCGTTAGCGGCGTTTACGATGTCACGCTCGGTTTAAACACATTGCCAAGTTGCCATCAAGAGGCGGATCTAGCTCGACGCGTCTGCCACGAATCTCGGATCGTCTGCAAATTGCAGTGTCGCGCCACATGCCTGCCGTCTGTTCCTTAAAAAGAAGAGCGACTTCTTTGCCTTTTCTCATTCTCTCTCGCCGTCATTTGCGTGTCTGTTTTTTTCCTCAAGCCGGTGGTGTAAGAGTTACATCAAGTTACTCGTCCATCCAGCTGAATATGCCTCCCTCACATTCGCCGCACAACCGTGGTTGTGCAATAACTCTTTTCATTTCTGTTATTCTCTTCTTCTTTTGTCCGCTTTGCCAGTCTTCGTCTGCAACTTTTATTTATTTTCGTCTGCTACTTCCTTTCGTCTGCTTTCCCGCTGTATAGCTTCGTCTGCATTCCCAGCATTACCGCGTGCACTTTCCCACACGGCGCACACATGTCAGTGTTCTTCGGTCCATCGAGGAAGCACAGCGTCGCCGGTTTCCTTGTTTGCGCTGCGAAAGTACTTCTCTCGTCCCTTTGTGACGGCACTATCTGCCCTTTTATACCGTCTATGTCTGTCCATCCTTCTTTCTTTTGTAACTTACCGGTGAGTCTTTCGTTATCCTGGCATTCGCATGCCGACTCGACGGACCGAAACCTCCACGGGTGGGCCTGGTCGCCGAAGAAACCCTCGCCACCGATCACCATTCCTCTATAGCACAGGAAGAAGATGCGACCATTGCCGAGCTCATGACGCTGGCGCGCCTGCGTCCACATAATGCGCACGTGCATTCCTGCGTGTTATATTATAGCGCGGAAACGTTATTTGCCGAGGCCATCTCACCAATCTCCTGTAAGCCGCTGTAACGGAACTTACGTCGTCGTTGGCACACAGCTGAATCAAACAGGGATTCCCATAGGAACAGGCTTCCATTTAAGGACGGCTCCCAGTCGCATATACCGTGCAGTTTTAACTGCTTTTCTGGTGACGGAACTGAGCAATATTTCACCAAGAGTTCGCTGCTTCATCTTTCTTTCCTGTATTGCACCTGCGCTTGGCCGTTGTATTATCTTCGTGTATTCAAATTAGCGCCATGAGTGATGAAAGCGATGGTCATAGTCCTCGGTCAGACTGGCAGGAAGGAATTGCCGCCAAGTGTCCTAAAAAATTCTCGTCAAGTTCCACAGCTTGCGCATTTCACTTCTCAAACCCAACAGCCCTCGCCTTATTTTTATCAGTGGTACGTGCGTTTTGTGGAGGAGGGGGAGTAGGAGAGGGGGCAAGGGGGATGAAGACGGATGAATTCACTTGAGAGAACGACGGTTTGGCACACACATTTTGACTTCCTACATTGGTTTGAAACGTATGTTGCATGACAGCCATAAGCTGAGGCCTGTCGAGTAGCCTTTCGTGACAAATCGATGCGAGTCGAGTTGACATCAAATCGAACTTTCCTTATATAAGAGAAGTGGCTCAGAGGTAAACACGAGAGTTGCTGGTGCGCTATAGGAGTTGTATCAGAGAGCATTTTCGCGCGGTCATTGGAAAGAATACGTTGATTATGATTCGCTAACAAACCCCTGCCTGGGCTGATAACTCCGGCGGCCCGTGCCACACAGCGTGCCTGTAATTAATTCACCGAGGTAGCAATATCTTACCAATCGGGAGTGGCATTTACAATGTGCATAGTTTATTATAGTAGATAGCACGGGTGGTAGGGCTGTATAGGTGCCCGAAGTAATTACTTATACGCTCTGCTCAGGTTGCGAAAGGACACCGAATACAACGCTGTTAAGAAACGCGCGGCCTTCTCCGCCTTTTCTCGCCGCGCCGGTAGCAAGGCTTACAACAGCGTCCCTAGTTTCGCATGCACCTATTAGCACCACCGATCGTATCTTATACTTTACCGAGCAAAGCGTTGTACGTAGGCACATGCAACACCTTGCGCAACCATTTAAAGGAAGGCTCATGCCTGGTTGCCACCGGCGACCACCTTCCTCGTTGCGTCGGTGGGATGCGACCCTGCCCGATTTAGGAGCTGACATCACTTTCTCCTTGGCAAGGTCAGTCGTTAAGAAAGCAAACTATAGAGATGGCCGTTCTCGTCGCAGCTTGTCCTCCATCATCATCACCACATAGCGCGCGCTGTCCTTTTCGTTGCTCAACGATGCGTCCCACCTCGCAAAGCCTCTGCTGCGAAAATAGTCCGTGCCGTGCCCCTCTCTTTCGCGAGAGAATGTACGTACGCTTTCATTTCGCTCGGCCGATACGTGGTTGGAAAAAAAGAAACACCTTGACGCAGCGTGAACGCTTCCTCCACCGATCCGTGCAAGAAGTTCGTGAGCGTGTGCGTATGTGTGTGTGTGCGTTTCTCGCAGCCTTGAACGCCTCCGTATACATACCTGCGCACACATGGCGCCGCGATTGCGCATGCGCGGATCGGGGAACGTGTGCCTACCCGCGCCACCTACGCGAGCAGCGAGCGCGTCTCGGTTTCGCACACTTCGCCTCCTGGTTCCTCGGCATTGCACAACGTGTCGCAGGAGCTGCAGAAGGTGCGGTCAAAGCAAACAGTGCGCTCACCGTGTACCATAAGTCCTCCGCAAGGTGTCCCTCCAGTCACAAGTTGTCGTCCTCTGCCGACTAAAAAGCTTCGGAGGTTGTTACTTGCTCAGCAAACTCAAAGCGAGTTGAGCTCGGAGGTGAAGTTGCGCTGCCAGGCCATATTGCGGATGTATAAGGGACAGTCTGCGCTCGTGTAGGAAAAAAGTATACAAGTGCCGTGCGATTGCACATCGGCACATTGGAAGAAGAATAAGAAGCTTATTGATTCGTTAGTGAAGGATATATACACGAATGTATGCAGTTGGGACCCCGGAGCTTAAGTATGAGTTGTGAGAGGGGTCCTTGGGTTAGCAGTAATGATTAGCCAAACCATTGACAAATACGATGTAATAGCACAATTACAGTGTAGGCACACGCAAGGTATAAGAAATATTTACAGCATATGACCATTTAACATAAGTTCAACACCTTTGGGTACAAGGTAGGAAAAGAATAGGGGAACAAATGACGTTTTTTTTTCCTATACATCTCAAGCAAACTAGTAAAGCCAAAACGCAGGCTTTTTTGATAAGAGTGCAATGTTCGTGAGTAGGAATGTACATGTTATCGATGAATGTTTATTCAATGCTACTGGTATGCACGCGAAGCTTCTGATTTAGCATACAGGGCGACGTTGCTGAAGTTATCTGATCAGGAAGTTAATTGAACGACTTAGAAGCTGTGTCAGTAAATGAAAACGGGCCGTAAATTGTTCTTATACTTGTGGTAAGTTCAACAACTAAGAAGATGTTGATTTTAGCGAATGTGTTTTATTTTGTTTTATTAATTTTATTTCCGACCAGTAAACAACTTCATGCTGTATATTATAAACCCTAATTAGCAATATGGTATTTTAAACAGGTCGTGAGAGACTGAATGTTTAGAAGGTGAGTAGGCAAACTAGGCAGGTCATGTAATGCGCAGCTTAGATAACCGCTGTACCATTAGGGTCACAGAATGGGTACCAAAAAAAGGGAAGCGCAGTCGAGGACGGCAGAAGACTAGGTGGGGCGATGAAATTAGGAAATTCGCGGGTGCTAGTTGGAATCGGTTGGCACAGGGCAAGAGTAATTGGAGATCGCAGGAAGAGGCCTTCGTCCTGGAGTGGACGTAAAAGATGATGATGATGATGATGATGATGATGATGATGATGATGATGATGATGCAAAATTCACAAAATTATGTCTGTGAAGAAAGTAATTGCGCGTAGCGTCGTGTTTATTGCAACCTTTATCGGGATTACATTACGCCTTTTAAAAACATTAACATGATGGCGCGCCAGTGTACTTGGCTCTGCTTCTAGCTGATAACAGAACTATGCCCCGCTTATTTTTCGTGCTCTTATAGACGTAAGGTGAGAACCTTCATCGTGTGCACACGCCTTAATTTCCTCCGCAACCTTTTTAAAGAAGCAAAGCGATATTGACCAACACAACCGTGCTGAAAGAAGAGGCCGGGCTTTATCCAACCTTCGTCGCAAACACAAACGTTCTCTGCATGAGCCTACACATGTGAATGCCCTGCGAAACACGGATCCAGGAGAGATGCGGTGGGGGACGGTGCTAAAGCCTTCTCTCGCCAGGTTTTACACACGCCTAAGTTTATCTTAAGTTAATCTCGTAGTTTCGTTATCTGACACCAAACTCTGCGTCGTGACGTTGCTTCCAAAGTAGCCGCATACACTTTAACGAAAGTAGCAGTGTAACGTCAAAGCCTTATCAAAAGTCTAGCCGAAGTCAACATTCGCCGCTTAACTTAGAATGTAAAAAAAAAAGCACGTAGAGATAGCTGAGATCGAGGCGCCAGGTTGTGTCAGAAAGCGAAGTGTGAGACGCGAATTATCACAGCTCGTTCGAGCGACTCGATCGACAAGCGGCCTGTGCCTCTATTTTTCTTCCCGCCTGGCAGTTACACGATACCATCGCGTACACACACGCTACAGGTGTACAGCATCACACGAAGCGGTGTAGGTATAGCGAGGACGTATTACGCCGGCGTGTTGTAGGCGCGGTGCTCTCTTACGTAACTTCGTCCCACGGACTCGAATTGTGCGCTCAAGCTTCTTATCGAGACGCGAGAGCGTGTACGCGCGGTGGGCACCACGGCAGATGGGAGCTGCTGCGTTAGGTTTTCTCTTGCTATTGTTTCTTCTTCTTTCTTTGCACTTCGCGCGCACGTTTTATTTGGCTTATAGCGCCGTGCAGCCTGCGTAGCTGTCGCCTAGAGGTTCATGAAAGAAGAAATTGCAAAGGGCGAGTTGAAAACAAACAGCTGCAAGAGAGATATGTCGAAAGACAAGACAGTTTACCCCGGAGTTGCGCCACTCATTCTGGTTTGATAGTCCATTAATGGTGGCTTTGACGATAAAGACACGTGGGGTGTGTTTGGCTTTGAATTACCATAGGTATGTCTTGCGCGGGCTGCAGCTCGGTAAGTGCGATGAAGAGGCCACGGTGGTGTGCCGCCGTTTTTTCTCCCTTCTTTTCTTTAAATGATTCTTTATTACTTACACACTCGATGGAGCTTGTTTTGAAAAACTAATTCGTGCGAAGTATCACTGTTACGTCTAGATAAACACGTGCGGCGGAAAGCAAAGGAAAGTTGCTGCGCGTAAGGGCAAGCTTCGAGCAAGCTCGCCTGATGTCGCTCTATACTTAACATAGTGAGAGGTTGAGAGAGGGACTTCGCGAGAAGTGTATAGATGACCCTTATGAGACGCCGGCGTTCTCACTTAATGACTCGTTCCGGAATCATTTCACTCGTTCTATAGTATGTGGAGCCGCTTTGCTTCGTAAGTGTCGGCGTTCGTGTCGCAAGAGCATAGATAAGGGACGACGTGATTATGAGTGGTGATGGATGAAAGTGGATTATTCCTTCACACTCTATCACAAGTGGTGTCTTACTTTTTTTATTTTTCGAAGACCGTGAACACGCGTGTCTTTTTAGAACGTCGGAGAGCGAAAATGTTCCGCCGATTCGAAGCGCTTACGGCTCGTCGATGTCTTGTACAAAGTTACCTGTTACGATGCGAAAACAGGTCATTAGTATTCAAGAGCTCATAGAACCCTGAATTTGGGTTCGAGGGTTGCCGGACTAAGCTTTCATAAGTAGGTGCGCGCTTGATGCATCATCATCATCGTTGTCGTCGACCTATTTGAGTTCACTGTATAGGAAATAAGTATCTACCAGAGATCTACCAATATATTATCCCCTCCCTATCCCCCCTACCCCCGCTTCCCGTGTTAGCAAAGCCCTTCGTAAGCGGGCGACTTTATTAATTTTGTCCCTTCATACAGTCATTTGCTGCCCTGTAGACTGCGTTTGACTCCCCCCCCCCCCCCCCACCCCACCCCTAGAAGGAAGTCAAGAGTTCCTTCGCTCCACGGTACCCTTTGGAGGGAACTCTAGTACTGCGTTCTAGTAGATACTAAATTATTACTACTAACTACTAGATAATAATTCATGTAGGAAAGTTTGTGGTCACCATTTATCTCCTCTATGCATTCGTCGCATCTGATGTCTTGCCTCTCTCTCCCTCTCTCCATACAGCCGCCTTCGCATCTCAACGTTAGGCCTATCAGTTAGCGTGTCAGGTCGGTGATATTTTAGCCATGAAGTGTAACAAATGCTAAGGTTATATCAGACAGAATACCAATATGGCATAGCATTCGTAAGAGTGCGCCAGCATTTATATTGAAGCCCGTTGTGGTTTATGCGAGTGAAATGTTGTTATCCTGCATAATTCTGGCGCATACCCACGGTGTACAATTGGTCATGAATCAGCTAGTTAAGAGGAACGGACAAAAAGAGGAGAATGCAAAAAGAAAAAAATGAACTTGTCAATTATAGCCAAAGAAAGAAAAAAGGAAGGCCTAACGGAACCTTTTCCTTCATGCCTTCAGCTTCATCCCTAGCATGTCTTCCTCGCAGTTCTTAAAAAAACACCACTAGACGGCGGCACCGTATTAATCCCAGCCGCCAGGTCGAAGCGGCATACTCTCATCGCTGCATGCCAGGCAACAACCCTGAACGGGCCCCCATTATAAACTTTTTTTTTCCTATTCGTTTAGGTTTAGCTGTGCAAACTTTCATGCATTCAGGGCGAGAGGGTAACACGAAGCGTTCTGCCCGCCGCATCGTCTGTACGCACATTCGCGACCGTTATTATTAATGCAAAATAGAAAAAAGAAACAGCGCAGCCCGGAGCAGGAAGTGGAAACAAATCAACCGGAAGTGCAGTCATGCGCGCCAACGCATAACGGTTCGTCCAGATTACGCAGCAGACGACCTCCAAGGCCAAACTCGCACCGGTCGAAGCGACTCATCCGTGGGCCGTGCACTTTACAGCGCAGCTCAAGCATGCCGACAGAGCGAAAGATATATATAGAGCACACGCGCAGCAATATATATATACTCTGCTCGTTGTCTATACCGCTGTGTGCATGCGTTGATACACACAACTCGCGTCATTTCATGTTGTACGTCTGTCCTTGAGTATGCACGAACGGGACAAGTATACTACAAGTGAAGGACGAACGCACTGCACCTTCATCTATAAACCGAATGCACACAAAGAAGAAAGCCGACCTTGCGCCGTCTGTTCACATACGTTTGTTGCCCTTTGCTCTGCGTCGTAATTTCTGTGCGTTCATTCGGATAAGGTGGTTACGTTGTCGTCTGTTCGGACTCGCGTACGTAAACTGCGTTCGTGACTGTATACTCAACGGTGACAGCACCGGTATCGTGTGCGTGTGTGTGTGTGTGCGCGCGCGTGTGTGTGCATACTTTTCCGTACATTCCTTGGTCTAAGTCGCCTGTTTATAAGTTCCGGGAGCCCCGTCGAAACCCGTTGCCATCGTCTCTACACGACTGAACCAGCTTAATGCCGCAACGGCGGCAGCGATGCACCCTCGCTACTTTACTTCCCGTCCGACTGCGACAGCTTCGGTCCGAGAACGTTGTCCAAAAGCGGATCAATAACGTACACTTCTCTCTCCGCAGTGCACGATTTCATCCGAAACGCATTCGCCGCTTAAGCTTACAAATTCTTCCGCGCTCATCAGAGATGCACGGTGTTTCTGGAGCAAGTTCGGCTTCTGCCCGGTGACCTTTATGAAAACGAGAGAGGGGAAAGAAAGAAAAAATTAAGTAAAATCCGGCCTCTGTACGGCGCGAGTTACGTCGCGTGCGTGCAGAGGGATACGCTTCTTCCGAGACGGCGGGAAAGCCTAGGAAAGCGAGCCGCGTGGTCGCTCCTCCTCGTCGGGTGCAAGGACCCTCGGGGTCAAGCGAACGCGAGAGCAATCTGGCGGCGGTGGCGGCGAGCCGTCGTTGTTATACCGGCGAGCATTATTTCCGAGCGGTCCGCTACTATGCCGGCCGACGCGGATGGCTGCGTTGCGCGGCCGAGAGAAGAAGACCAAGAAGATGAAGAGAGCGAAAAAGAAATGAACAAGATGGCGGCCACGGTCTGCCGGGCACAGCGCGAGCTCGCCGTTCCCTTTTTCCCTTCCGCCGCGAGAGTGACCGGCCCGCTGCTGCTGCTGGCTGACCGGCCATCGGTGTGTGTGTGTGATGCGCGCCCAGTGGGACCCCCCCCTCTCAGGAAGTGAAAGACTCGGGCGTGCGTGCATGCGTCACTTCCGGGAAAGGGGGTGGGTGGGAGATTGGCATTGGGAAACTGCGTGGGGAGGGGGCCTGCTTGCTGGGGTAGAGGGTTATGTATAATCCGTCACGAAGCGATTTTGTAGTAAACTTGACCCGCGTGCTTCCAGCGTTCGTGCTGATTGTGTGATAGAATGTGTGATTGAGAAAGAAACATTAAACAAAAAGCATGCAGAGCTTCTTCGTTCGCTTTCTCACCCAAGAAGCGTACCACTAATACGGGAATTTCTACGGCATTGCTGCCTATTAGCGTCCGTACTTGCATCCCTTCCTTTAGCTTGGCGGAGGTGGTGGTGGTGCCGTGAATTGTAGCTACACGCGAATTTAGCCCGGCGATCGAGGGACACCGCCAATTGCTCCACCTGAGCGCCTCCTTTCGCTGCCACTGGGCTACCTACGACCTGTCGTTCAGTTCAGTGTCTCTCAGGAATGTGAGAAGAAGGCTCGAGGCTTCCTTGCGGGTGGTAGCGAATTATTTCGGAAACACAATGTGTTGCAGACATGCACGTGGGACGCCTTTCTTTTCTAAGTCCTCAAGAAGACCTCTATACGACAGATTCCATGTATTCTATATATAGCTTCTTAATTTAACCGTAGAAGATATAATGAAACAACAGAGCTAAAGCAGCATGTATAGGAAATAGCACAAGCAACATTGCAGCGAAAGCTGCAGAAATTATGAAGCAAAATCAAAAGTTGCTGTAAGCTCTTGCACTGTCGCTTCTGCATAACTTCTGTAAAGCTGTACCTTACTTTCTATAGCGTTTTCTAACTTTAGCTTCCGTAGCGTAGCTTTTGAACTTTGACTTCGTAGCTAAACGCAAGAACTGCAGAACCTATAGATGAAATTTCAGCTCTTGCTTTTACCTAGCGCTGTGTAGAAACCAAAGTTATGTGCTCGAAGTTCTACAGATAAACTTATAGCTGTACAATAGAATGTTTGAGGCTGTCAGCATGCAGCATCGATCATTAGTTCGTAGCATTAGCCAGGTGGAACTTTATTTTTTTTTTTTCGAAACTCGCGCGCTTTCTTTGCAGCTCGGAAAATTTTAAAACCGGAGCAGCTATCATCAGGGAAAGAAATTATTTCGATATTTGTCAATATGTGGGCTCTACAACTTTTCCATCGAACACTCTAAGAAAAGTTTGCACCCTTCGGAGTGTATATTTGCCACACAACGATAATCGTCATCTGTCTTGCCCGCATTTCCGTTCTTGAAAACGCTGTGCTCGTTACTTTCCTGTCGGAAATGCTATGTCATGCTGATAACGCGCATGCCGTTCGTTACTGGAAAGTACCGGACTCGCCGCGTTAAAGAAAGGAAATGCGGACAAGACAGATGATGATTATCGTTGTGTGGCAAATCTACACCCCAAAGGGTGCAACTGTTTTTAGAGTGAAGGTGTTGAGTTTGAAGCAACGCCTTGAACAGGGAGCTTCGGTAGCTACCGCAGGTTCGGTAGCATCGGTAGGCCGGCTTATATAGTATAACCTGTTCGTATACACTCTAAAAAAAGTTTACATTCTTTGGGTTGTATTTTGGACCCAAACAATAATCGTCACCTGTGTTGCCCGCATTTACTTTCTTTAACGCTGCAAGCCCGGTACTTCCTATAGCCACGAACGGCATGCGCGTTATCAGCGTGACACAGCATTCTCCACAGGAAAGTAGCGAGCGCCGAGTTTCCAAGAGAGGAAACGCAAGCGAGGCAGCTAGTGACGATTATTGTTTGGGGAAAAGATAAGCTGCACGGGCTGTAAACTTTTTTTTTAGAGTGTTCAGTCGAACACCTTTATATAGCAAAGTGCTTGGGGCGTCCGAAATCATTCTCTATACATGCAGGTCACTTTTCTTTCTTTCTTTTCTTTTTTTTTTTTTTGACGCAGGGACCACATTATCGATCCCTCTTGGACTTCATTAGATCAGCAAATCTTTTTTCATTCATTTAATCATTCTTATTCACCCCCATCCCATAGCCCTGTATGCCCTGTGGCATTAATTACCCTCGCATTAAAAAAATATGCAGGTCACTTCGTCGCAAAGGTCGCGCACCGCACACCTCACAAGAGAACCGGGAGAGAATCATTCCTCCGTCATACAGTTCATTTCGTTCTACAGAGGCGCTCGAGCGTGCTTTGCTTTTTGATCTAACGGTTTCTCTCAGCTTCTATAGCTACCTACGTAGAATTGCCTGCTATGGCACGAGAGTCCGCCCCGTGTGACGGCCATGTCCTCTCGTGAGAGCGTCACTTCTCACCGCCAACCCCTCGCCGCCCTCCCCCCTTCTCCTATTTGTTTTCTGTCCTTTTTGGATTCGCACCAAACATGGGGTACGCTGAATGAAGAGGAGGGACAAATACAAATTTTATACATCCTATTTTTTTTCGTGTGGTGCACATTCAGTCTACACGCAACACAACATGTCTATAAAATAATAATAATAATAATAATAATAATAATAATAATAATAATAATAATAATAATAATAATAATATGATGATGATGATGATACCATACGAAAGTCGATTAGACGTTGAAAACCATCATATTGCACTCCTCTTTTATTATTGTTGCTGCTACATTAGCAGCGCGCGCCGCGAATGGAAAGTGCGTCAGGAGTGGGCAAAGCTAAAGCAGGTCACGTTTAACCCTACGCACCCCTGCTGCTATATGCAGAACCGTCTTATACAGTCTCCTAACGCACGAGCCAACGCAGCTTCCACTTCCACCTGAGAAAAAGAAAAAGAAAGCACAGCGACGAAAGTGTTCGAGAAGGCGCTGACGCGGCAGACTCTCCAGGGTGGAGCAGGAAGAAGGGACAAGGAAGGAAGCCTTCCGGGGCTGTGTAACACCGCGAGATCGAGTCGCGCGTGCCCAGTTCGCGCTAGCGTTCGTTGACCCCAAGCCCCGTTCGCGATCGTCCCAGCGACCGTGGCCCCGTATACGTATGTATGTCTGTCTGGTGAACCGGGCATCACGTACACACATCTGTCTGTTCGCGCGCTCGCCTCTATCTCCTCCCGCATTGATGCCGCGCGCGTCGTACACACACAGCGCCGAAGATCGCGGCGTCCATATTCAGCGGTGGCCTCGCCCTTCAATGCGCCGCGCACGCCACCCGTATACACGCTCTCTCTCTCTCTCTCTCTCTCTAAGTCTCGTGCACGCGCAGTCAGAAGAAGCTCGTCGGAAGACGTGCCGTGTCCCTCTCCTCCGTCTCGTCGTTTCTGTGCACTGCACACTGAAGGCTGCCGAACTATAGAACTAGTTCTATAGAACTAATCAACGGCAAAAATCAACTGCCGCGTTCCAGATAACGGAGGGGCGACGACGGCTCGCCCATTGTGCACCAGTGATGCCTTCCGCAAAACTATTCAGTCGGGGCCACGCGGAGGGCGATCAGCTGCTCCTTCCGATTCTCTCTTTGCGACTGGCTGACGCGAGTCCCACGGCTTCCACCGCACTGCGCGGGATTCGTGAGGCGAAGCATCACAGAGCCCCCCCCCCCCCCCCCCCCCCCTCCCGCGCGCCGGTGTGTTTCGAGAGCATTATATACACCGTCGCCCGCACGCGCACTTTCAAGCGTATACACCGCGTGTATATACATTCGCAGCGCCAGCCGCCGTTATACCTGCGTCTAATCACGGCGCTGGCATCTCGGCCTCCTTATCTTCCCTTCCCGATGCCAGCAGCCGCCGCCGCACGCAGCCCGGAACGCGAGACTCCTTTGCGTGCCTCTAATGGACGGGGTCCCCTTCGCGAAACCGGGCCCCTCGGCGAGCTGCAGGTGTATACGCCACGCATAGGGTATAGACGCGTGTACGAGTCACAGTGTATAGCCGTACATCGAGCGGCTGCGCCGTTGCTACGGTCCGTTAGCCGAGGGAGAGGGAGGCAGAAGAGGAGGGGAGGATAGTGTCCAGGACAATGTCCACCGCAAACGACGTCCGCGCAGCGTATGGGCCCACTCGGTCGCACCGCGTCAAGGGCGGCACGCCAGAGATGACCTTCCGTCCTTCGTTCGTTCCCGAGCACCTCGCTTACTTTTTTTTTCTCTATCTCTTTTTTTCCCCCGTTGCGTGTGTTGTGGAACGACAACCCGTGCATAACAGTACCCCTCGGTATCTCCGCGCATGCGTTTGTATATCGACGTGACGAACCGAGAGCGGGAAACTGCACATGTGCCCGTCCGTCGCTCGACCCTCTGTGATGATGTTCCCACCCTTCCTGTCGTCCTCGTCTCTCTCATCGCTATTTTGACGTCTTGTACAACCCCCCCCCCCCCCTCCGCCCCACCTTTCTTTTCTAACCAGCCCTGGGGAACGTTTTATTCTCTTCGGAGTAACACGCTACGTATCAGCGAGTGAAATGAGTCAGCGAACTCACGCGAGCAGACGTGACGAGGCAATTATATTCTTTTTTTGCGTGCGTGCGTCTTACATGAATGCACGCTCGCATCGTTGCTTTCCCTAATTAAGTAACGAGGAATAAGCGGGTCGGCGAAAATTAACTCAACATTGTGTGTACACTGAGAGAAGATTATTTGCGTGCAGTGCATAATGCCGTTGTGAGCGTACGCACTGGACGGGAACGCCCCTGGCTGACTAATTCGCCGTCCTCAAGCGCACTTTGTTGAACCGTGGCAAGAGTTGCCAGCCTCGCATTGCATACTATGTGCACTAAGACAGAAGCCAGTAGTTGCGAATATGTTGTTGAAGACCTGAAGCTACGGTCTTTTGCGTTGACATCTCATTTGCGTTGATATCGCTCAACTTAAACGGTGAAACGGTCCCGTTAACGTCCCAAAGCTACAACTGAACTATGAGAGATAGGCAGGTTTGTGAGAACTCCAGGTTAATTACTACTACCTAGGAACCTTTAAAGTATCCGCACAAATCTAAGAGCGCTTTCGTTATATGCTCCATGGCCCCACCCTCGTGTCACGTAATGGTAAGTCGTGTCCTGTGCAAGCACTACTTCGTCTGACGACTGCAAAAGCGACTTTACGTATTGGCTATAGTCAGAAGTCAGGCGTCATGACGTTTGAAGACCGAATGTCGCGAACTGGACGCTATTTGAGCAGGCACAACCGAGTCGATTTAAAAACGCGCTGCAACGTCACAAAGGCACATGCCCCCGTATTCGCTGAATGTATAATAATATGCCTAGTAATGTATAATGAATGTATAATAAGAGGGCGAAGGGTACCGTATAGAGGTCGGGCCCTGTGCTGATTTCTGGCTAAGAACATCGCTTGTGTAGTCGTCAGCGTAAGCTGTGCTCGTACGGGCAATAATAATAAAGGGAAAATGAAATATCCACCCAATCGTAGCAACTGCTACAAAGGAAACCCGTGCGGGTTCCTCGAAAGAAAGAAAGCTTCGCAGTTGAAGAAAAATTCGTCCTGGTCCGGGACTCGAGCCCGGGACTCGAGCCCGGGACCACCGCCTTTCCGGGGCAGCCGCTCTACCATCTGAGCTAACCAGGCGGCCAGCAGGTGGTAGGGCGAAGTCGAACTCATCAACAACTCCGAAGCAAAGGCTAGAGTTTGACGTAATAGTTCTGCGGAAACCCCGCAAGGTGGAGGGAAGTTATTAATAAAGGAGAAATGAGACATCTGCCCAATCGCAGCAACTGCTACAAAGGAAACTATTACGTTGTGCGGCATATGGTTTGTAAATATGCGTCCGTGGGGTCGAACTTGTGACATCGCTGTTTGGTATGTTTAGGATTTTAAAGAAAGTATCAAAATATAACTAACGCATGAGCGCGTGCCTATTTGTTTGTTTGTTTGCTTGTTATTGTTCTTCGTGTGCGTGCTTGCATGTGCGTGCGTACTTGCGCGCGCGTGTGCGTGTGTGTGTGGTGCGACTGAAAACATCCTTATCGCATGTAGATTTTCTTGTTCCTTTCTTCTCTTCTTCATCTCCCATTGATGGCGCTTTCCCCAGAAGGAAAGTATCCGCCCGTCGACCGCAAAGACCGCACATCTGTGCACGAGCTATTTCCACACTCGGTGACCATTAGCTGCTTGGACGCTTAACGAGGCACGACCATTATCGGCCTGTTTATTTTTCAAGGACTGCCTCCGTACACTGACGCGCATGGGCCAGGAAGCTCCCTTCCTCGCCGGACAGAACAATGGGAACATTTTTCAGTCCGGTCTAAAGAAATACTGCCGTTTTCCTTATTACTCATTTTTAACTCTCTCTCTCTCGCTTGGGCTAATCGCCTCTACATGCAGAGTTGGCAGTAATTCGCGCTCAGCGTTGCCGTGCCTTCCACGTGCACGATCGTCAAGATGGCGAGTTGTTACTTGAGCGTATGACTATGCATATCCTGTTACGCAGGTGCTGCTGGTGCGCGTAGGTAGTTAGCGTAATTAGTCCCTTTAGCGCTGTTTACTTACAAGTCCGCCACACACTGCGGTGGCATCACTGCCTCGAAAACCCACTTTGGCAACCTGGGTTGCAATTAAGTTTCTTTTTCTTTTTTTTTTCTTTCTTTAGCGTCGTGTTCGCGGTCAAGAACGTATACTTGAGTTGGTTTCTGCACGTGTTCATTTTCCTCACTCTTTTGTGCGTGTACTTTGGCCCCCGTGGTGAGGCGACTCGCAAAGAGAGAGAGAGAGAGAGAGAAATTGAGAGACGAAAGCCGGAGAGGTTACGCGGAGTAACCGTTCGGCAGGCTACTGTGTGCACCTGAGGAAGGGGAGAAAGTCAGTAAGTCAAAGGGACAATGAAATGATTTTGTTACGCTATATAATAAAATAGTTTGTCACGCTGTATTGTTAAGTCACACTTCGGGCGGGCCACGTTGGCCGGCCTTAACTCAAGTGGTAGCTTGGTAAGGAACATACATAGCACGAGTAACTTGCTTGCAAGAAATCACTATACCGGTTGTTGGTATGTAGCCAAGGCTGGTTACCACGTATAGTCCCCTCAGTCACTATATATATATATATATACTGAGAGAGAGCGAACAGCAATCCGTCTGTGCGTTTTGTCACTGCGTCCGTTCCCTCTGTTGAGTCCCCAAAAACTCCATTTCTCCATGTGTGCATGGTTTTGCGACTCACACACATGCACGCGCACGCGCGCGCATCTATACACACGGGTGCGATTATTTGCGAGCTCTATGGCCACTGGCGAGTATACGTAAACTTCGTATACAACGGTCCAACCGGGCATCGGGAAACGGTTGCGTCACGTGCGGTGTCGTTAAGTCAGCGGTGTCGCCGAGTTTACAGGGCGGCCCAGGAAGAGGCACCAAAACTTACGGGCCAACCGGTTCCGTCCAGGACTTCCGGGCCGGGCGCACGCGTTGTATGGCAGCGCGCCTCTTATCCTAATCTCACCTCTTCATGGTGCGCGCGAAGGGGGGGGACGTGCGAATCTAACCGGGGCGCATTTTCGGGCAGGAAAAAAAGATCGCGCGAGCGGCAGCTCGCGAAGAAGCTTCCTCATAAAAGAGCGCGAGCCCTCCCCGTGAGAGTTGCACTTCGGAAAACCGTCACTAAATTAAAGAAAAGAAAAATAAAGCGAAGAGCGAGATAGCGGAAGAAAGAAAGGTGCACGGAGAGCCGATGAAAAAAAGAAAAGAAGCTCGACGAAGAAACGTATAGGATTTGCGAAAACGGCGATTTGGGAGCGCTCGCTCGCTTCAGGTGTGCGCCGACGACGGCTACGCGTAATAGGCTATATAGTGTATACGCGGCCGCTGTCTTGGCGGCACGCGCTGCACGCATGCGGACTCTGGGCGGCGTGTGCTATAACGGGGCTTATCTCGCATGTACCTTCCGAAAATCGTTTCACGGTCGGCCGTCCTCACGCACGCACCCGGAAGAAGAAGAAGAAGAACCGCGCATCGGGCTGTGTACGTACGGCCACGCGCGGATCTCTTATATCGCCCGCTAACCCAAAGTTCAACAGAGTGAGGCCGGCGAGAGGAATCACTGGCGCGCACAACAACGGTTACCAAAAAGGATGCTCCCTCTCTCGCCGTTCATCGGAGAGGTCGCGCCATCCTTGCGTTGCCGAACCGCGCGGTGTTACTGCGCAGCAGCGGGTCGTCTGGTCAACGAGTTCTTAGCGCAGGCAGGCGTTGCCGTTATCTGCCGATGCGCCTCGCGCTGTTGTTCTCTCTCTCGGGGGGTGCCACGAGCGCGTTGTTGTGTGTCAGCCGTGTGCCGATAGGGCATACGCAGTGCAGAGAGAGAGAGAGAGGTCGGGTCTCTGCGTGGGACCGCCGGCCAACGTTTTCCTTCCGTTGCTACAATGATGATGATGATGATGAAGCCTGCTGCGCGTGTGAGGCTGAAGAGGCCACGTTACCTTTACTTTTTTTTTCTTTCTTTCTCGGTCGCACTGCGGGCGCTGCTCCACCGGCGGTGAGAGTCTGACCTTGCGCCGGATGGGAGGAACCGTGCGGAAAACGAGCGCGCCTGTTTTTGCGAACGGAACGTGTCGCGACTGTCTTTTTCTCCTTGTTCGGCTTTTTCTTTGCGCTTGTCTGAGAAAGGGTTCGTGCTTTCGAGTTCACGGCCGTACGCTGCGGAGACGAGTGCATAGTTAGAAACAATGCGCTTCCTTGACTTTTTTGCCCAGCAGTATTGCTTCACCCGACGTTACCATGCATGACCTTAACGTGAGAGCATTCTTTACACGCTGTTAATGCGTTTAAACATCCCTCTCTTTTTATTTATTTCTTATTTTATTTTTCTTTACTGACAATTGCTTGACCTTTGGTATATCGTTACCTGCTACTATCCGTTCCTTTCATTTCAAAGCTTTCTTTCCGAGTTCAACAAAACAGACTGGTGGGCTAGTTGGCATTGCATATGTTAATAGTGTTTAGCGCCAAGAAACGCACGACGCATGCAGGAGAAGGCACACAGGACATAGCGCTGTGTCCTTTGTGCCTTCTCCTGCATGCGTCGTGCGTTTCTTGGCGCTAAAAACTATCAACGTTCATCTCCAAGTAGGCTGACTACTTAACTGCCCTATGTCTGTTCTTAGTTTCCTGTTTCAGTTTATTATTTTCTGATTATTTGTAACATACGTTCCTGTTGAAGTCTGAAAACCTCTGTTCGTGCAGATGCACGTAGTCAAACCGTATTTCCTCTAGTTATATACGTGTAATCATTTGTTTTGATGCTGATCGGTAATAGCTTTCATATTGTACATTGCACGGTTGCAATGTCGAAGGAACTGTCTGGCACGAGATGTAAATGCACGTGTGCGCTCGAGAATTGACTGATTGTCTATTGACATGTTGATTGACTGCGAAAGCTTTTGGCGTTATAAGTTCATGTGTACAAGATTGTTTGACTTAGTTGACTACAGCAGTTCAAAGAAGGCCAGTCTGCAGTCTCTACGATGTTATCGACACCTCGCGCCGGCCAAAAAAAAAAATAAGAAACAAGAAACACATACGCACACACACGCACGCAACGTTTAGACATTCATAGCAGCACGTGCATACAGGTTACATTGATGCGGCGTACTGCGTAATCGGAACTTCCTGTGCCGATATAGGCAGAAGAGTTCCTCAGTAACGCTTCTTGCGAACGTAACGAGTGAAGAAGGCACGACTGTAAGGTGCGTTATTGAGCTGCAAAGGTGGAACACAAACCGGCACGCGCGGTTCGTGTGTGTGCCAGCGTGGCAGCTCAACGATACACCGTATACGGTCGTGTGGTGCCAAATAGCCCCAGTCGAAACACCCCTGAAGAAGGCAGGCACGCTTTTACAGCGTCTATAGTATAAACGAACGACGTAATCATATATTGCAGGCAAGCTTCTCGCGCGAGAGAGCAATAAGCGACTGGAACACGTGTACACGCAAGCGCTCCATACGTAACGGCGGCCTCCTGCTTGTCTCTCTTCGCAGACATCAACGAGTGCGAGATCCCTGCGCTGGCTGCCCTGTGTGTGGAGAACGCCGAGTGCTGCAACCTGCCGGGACACTACGTGTGCAAGTGCCAGCGAGGTTTCACCGGCAACGCCACCGTGGCCTGCAACGGTAAGAAGGGTGTTCACACCATGCGCGTGCGGTGCGCGCATATACAGCGCTCACGGAATCAAATGCGACAGGCAGCCTTTAGTAGAACCCCGCATTTGTGCAAAGTACTCTAATGTACCATGTCATGTCGCCGGGAATCTGGTCACCGAAGGTGACGCGGACTTCGATCTGAGTGCACGCGCCAAAATTACGTCGATGCGACGCGAACTGCAGCCGGTGGAAACGAAAGTATGCGCATTAGCTAGCCCTAAATTGACGCGTTTCCTTCCGTGAGCACTGTACATGCATGTATGTTCGTGCGTATACACGTGTGCGTTGTGTGGTCCGACAGCCGCACTTGGTGTCTCGGCCCCTGTGGGCCAGTGTTACGACGCCTGCGGGGCACGTGGCCCTACGCCCGAAATCGCCGTGTAACAGGTTTGCGGGATGAAGAGACCACGCTTGGCTATCGCGGAAACGCAGACACCGTGTAGCACGCGATCCAACGCAAACGAACTCGCGGTATAGCTTCGACGGCACTGAAGGCGACCCTCGGCTCTACGTAAAACGATGTGTGATGAAACCTCTTCATCCGGTCATGTGCGACTCCCCCCCCCCCTCTTCCACTTTCTCCCTCGCCTGAAAAAAAAAAAAATTCTTGCTATGCGCTATACTGGTCAGCGAGCGAGCCCATTGTGGGTATCTTGCAGCAACACAGCAACGGAGCAGGTTGAGACGTGTCTTTCCAGCAGCGCGCTCTGCACACCTCCGCGGAGTTCCTGTTTCTATCGACGCGTGTGTTCAAGCTCCAGGTTGGTAAGGTATATTTTAGGGAGTTCATGTGACGTCACGAACACCGTATCGTGGTCATATGCACAGGTATCTACGACGTTGCCAGAGATAAGCAGATGGAGGCAAAGCCTAGTTTCTCTCTGTGCCATATGTGTGCAACAATTTACGGCTAGGATGACGTCAGTGCGCGAGTCTTTTGATCGATATATAAGCTGCAGGCACCATATATACGGTTCTCCATAGAAAATGTATGCGAGCTCTATACCCTGTCGCGTAGCATGGTCGGCTCAAAAACGTGCAAATCTTGTTGTTTAGGACGCATTGTTTCATCCGGAATCTGAAACCCACCAGAAAACGGACGTGCGAGAAAAGCTATAGATGCACAATACGACTCCGACAACACCGGCGGTTGTCGTGCTTGTTTGGGGAGTATATGAGATTGTGCAGTTGTCAGACTTGTCCAGTTTTGTGGACAACTGACAGCTGTCGCGTATATCCTTTTGCGTATGTCTCCGTTTCGTTATAGTCCTTCACGCGTTGCTTGATCAACTATACATCGTCGCTTTCTGGGGCGTTTTGCAAGGTCGACTCGAGAACCGCCCAACAGCTCCAAACAGCGTTACCATAAAGAAAGGAAACCGTGCAGTGCAAGGTTCATGCTAGACAAAACACAGATAGCTTGTCCACCTCGTCGCAACTTTCTTTCTCTTTTTCCCCCGCACGCCACGCGGCCAGGAGTCATCTTCTTGTCTTCTCGCCTCGAAGCTTATCGCAGCACGTTCGCGAATGTCGGCGTGCTCCCCCCAACGAGGGACGAAGGGCCTCAACAGCACGGCCCTAATAACGTCGTCAGGCCACCGGGGGGGTGTCTCGCACACCGCTCCCAGTCCACTGGCTTCTTCGTTCAAGGGCACGTCGGTTGTGTCGAAGACGTGCAGGGACGCACGGACAGGGGAGGGTGTGGAGGTGTATACGCCGCTGCCCTGTGCGAAGCTGGGCTCCCCGGCGCCACCGAGCAGACAGTGATCGATACGCGCCAGGCGCGTACCACAAACACGCGCATAGCACACGGGATCAACGCTTGGAGTGTGACTATCTTGTGCGTGAGGAGAGCCCGCCGTGTTATATATGTATATATATATCCACCCACCTGCCTATCTATCAGGCGCGGGAGGAGTTGGCAGGAGGCGCACGACACGTGCTATATACGTAGCATAGATGCCGCGACACACACACACACACACGCACGCACACATACTACTATACTACACATACTGCCAAATAATCTGGCACCTGCGTATGAGCACGCGCCGGCTTGGAGCGTCGCGGGGTCGAGGATTACACGACGCGCCTCCCGGCCCGTCGAAGCCGCCACCCGAGGAGATGCCGGCGAGCGAAGATGTATATGCGGCGAAATCCCTCCTCGTCGTGTTTCGTTTTTCTTTTTCTTTTCTTTTTCTTTTTTTTTTTTACTTCGTATTGCAAATCGCTGCATGTTGCAGTGTATGCGAGTTCTCGGTGTGTTTTCTTCCTTTTTTTTTATTTTTGGCAGCCTGGTAGCTGTCAAGGGTATACTTCATCCAGCATTCGTGGCGTCTTCTTATTCGTAGCACGTGTCATCGTCGTCATCATCACGTTTGCCGCGCAGAAGCAGTTGCCAGAGGACAGTGCTTATTGTATACTGCAGAATTGCAGTCCCGCGTCCCCGACGTGTGAGACACGCGGTTTCCTACAGAAAAAGAAGAAAAATTACAAGATGAAACTCTGGCTCCGCGATCGCCGAGCTATACCGTGGGAATATATGATAGGTGCATGGATTGTCCAATGTTCGTGCGTGTGTCTTCACTCGTTCTTGCAGCGTTACTTAATGCGCTTTACCTTTCCCACATGTGGAAACAATCATATCTTTATAAACGCATGAAGGCAAATAATCTTTGCACACATGAATAATAACTGCTAATCGTTGCATTCGTAAAGCAACGCTTTTATTGCGATAGCAATTTATAGACACTCCAGGCGAATCTTCGCCGTCCTTGTATACCTAGGTATATGTGTGCTGTATCTTTATGCATGCCGTCTATGCAGGGTAGACGATATACTATTCAACCGCCAAACTTTCTCAAACTACATCTTACGTTCTTGGCTGAATTATCTTCAGATTTTTCTTCTTTAGAATGGCAGCCCGCATACAAATGTCGTGAACATAACATCTACAGCACATGGCTTTTATACCAATTATTCTCAGACTATTAAATATTAAAGGCGCAAAACGATATCAATGCTCAAACCTGAAATTGATGTAATTGTAACTGGCGCTGCTCCTTACGGGCAGCGTTGTGACGCCTGTGCAATGCCATTACAGGCCCTGCACGGCTTGTTAAGGCTTTTAACGCGAAAGGGTTAAGGGCTCCTTGTCGCAGAAAATCCGGCGTTGGCGTCCCGCGTCCAGCGTCGACCGTCTGTAAGCGACAGAGAAGCATCCCGAACCACGCATGCCCAACCATGCAGGCCCTCCGTGTAGCGCAAAGACATTACTGAACTAATTAAATTTCTGAAAGTAAATGCGTCATACAAATCGTAAAGCACAACTTGCACACAACCTGCAGACATGGTAGCGTCGGTTTTTTTCATTTCAATACATGAGAAACTGACGTACTTTTGTTTCGCAGAAACTCAAACATAAACGCATTTTTCAGCGTTTCTACCGTTCACAGAGTGGCGCGCCGAGCACGGTTCCTCGCAACGTACAACACCAACCAGATGGCGCTCGCCTCCGCGCATTCGCGGCCCACGCAAAAGGCGGCGTTTCTACCAGAGAGCTCGCCTTCGTGCATAGCGTTCGTCGCCAGCGTTTCCCGGCAAACATTACGCTTACATAAGCTGCAGTTGCCGGGGAGCATTGTGTGCCGGGAAGCGTGAGAAGCATTCAGGGATCTTTGAATGCTATCGCGTTCGAAGCCTAAGCGTCCTCCAAATTTATGACGCAACCGCGTGTGTCGGACTCTCGTCTATAGTTCGAGCTCCATTCGAGGGGCTCAACGATCGCTGTCAGCGCTTCGCTCTTCCAATTCCACACTTCCAATTCCTTATTTTTTTATACGATCAATTTGCAAAGTCACAAAGCAGATCGAAGCCAGAAGGACGACATTTAGGCAGATTCGTGTATAATGCTTATCATTCCCATGCTGGCTAAAAACCGCAATGGTTGCGGCATTACCGTAGACACAATAGCGCGAAAGTTCCCTCTAATAATAATTTTGTGTGTGTGTGTGTGTGTGTGTGGGAAACTGTGGTGTGAGGCAACGTGCCGTCGTCGTCGTGGCGCAGTTGTCATCCCGGTCCTGTCCCGATCGTCCGACTTACGGGCCAGTGGTTCAGGCGTAAAGTGCGGAATGTATGGCAACCAACGGACACACGTCGTCTGCTCGACGAACAAGTGAAAGCCAGACGGCGGGACGCGCATCCTTGAGCCTCCCCGACTTCCTTTCTGCTATCCCTCTCCTCTTCTTTGTCTGTTTTCTTTTTTCCTGCTTTCTCGGGGATCCGTAGCCTGCCACCACCGAAAGCTTGTTTCTTTTCCTTCGAGGAATAACGCAATAAATAAGCCTGAGGAAAGTGAGAGGGAGCCAGGGAACGCGCACATTCTTTGTCGTCTGTTACGCGAAACGCACCTGTGCACCGGCAGCAGCCTCGTCTATATCATTCTGTCGTCTCCGACCCGGCACCACGACCGCCTTACCCGGTTCCTCTTCGCTTGAGGTGTTTCTTTTTGGAAATGTCTTCTCGGAATTCTCGCCACCCGTACCGCGAAAAAAGAAAAATGGCGTTTTCGTCCCTCCCTGTTGTTCTATTCTACTTCTTTTATTCCCCCCCCCCTTTCATTTTCTTGTTTTCCTTTACCTGAAAGCTCGCAGAAACTACGTAACAGCATAGCTTCCGATAATTGAAGCGTACGTTTCCGTCCGTGGGTCGTTACTTTGTTTCTTTCTTTGTTCGACTGCGTCGGCGCCAGCCATTACCGAAAGTATACACACAGCTGAAGCATTTGTGCGGCTACAAGAAAACAGTTGCATCGGCGACCTTGTTCTTTCAACAGGAGACGGAGTCCACGTAACATATACGTCTCTCTTCTGTTTCTGCGTCTTTAATCGTCTGCATTCTCTCGCGGTTGTATCTGCTTGCCCGTCCACATCGAGCGTTTCTTTATCGTCTGCTCGCCGTTGCCACCATCGCTTAGGACGCGCGTGGAGCATGCGGTTTCCCTTTCTATCTTGCTCAAGGTCACCGCGAAGCACTCTCGCTTTAAGCCGCGAGTAGCGAGACAAGAGAAAGATGAGGCGGGCGTTGCTACCCGAGACGAAAAAAGAAAAGGAAACAAACTAAGCTAACAGTGTAAAAAAAAAGAAAAAAGACTGCGGCCGATTTTATCCGCTTGCGGGCAGACGCGTACTGTACCAGCACACCCCCCGCTGGCGTTCGCACTCACCTTACACACCTCCCGAAGCGAGACGTCGCCGTTTCATATTTCGGCCGCTCCGATCTGGTTCATAACCGGCGAAATTGATTTTCCGCGAAGAAGATGGCTGAGAACGCGAAAGGTGCGACCCTCTGACGCCGCGAGGACGATGCTCGTGTTATTGAATTCGTCGGACAGCCCTGTTGCCCTTCCATACACTTGCGCGCGTACACACACGCACACTTTCTCCCTATCTCTCTTTCACACATACACAATCCTGCCTCACTCACAAACACGCGAGCGCTATATAGAGAAAACAGAAGAAGAAAAACGAAGAAGCGCGGGAAAGCATCTCGCAGTTTCACCGATGCAGAGTCGGATCACTCACCTCCAAATGCGTAGCGAATGTAGACCGCGACGCGGCGTTGTGCGTTGCGAAGGCAGCTCAGGGAGAGAGAGAGAGAGAGAGACGACGACGACGACGACCGGGGCAAATCCCGCGAGCGCTCGGACGGAAACGATTAAAAGAAAAGGGAGAAGATGGAGGGGTTACAAAACAATGCGCGGTGTGGTATAAGCGAGCAAATCGTACGCTCGTTCTCAATGTGGGAGCGCGTTACTCAAGAACTGCCGCGCCGCCGCACGTAAACACACAAACGTACTTACGGAGACAAATTGCGCTCTTGCGCAACGTAACCGAGACCCACCGGCAAGGCGAAGACTCTTTTGTGAACTCCCACACAGACGCGCCGCCTTCTTTTTTTCAATTGTTCGGGCCTACAACCGCCACAGCGCTAGCAGAAGGTTGCACTGAGAGAAACGAAATAATAATAAAGAAAATGCACGGGAGAGGCACACACGCGCGCTTTCAAGGCACGTCTCCTATTCTTCTTTGTAATCGAATTTCACGGCGCGAAGCGGTGAGTAGAGAATTTTATGCGCTCTCACTTTGAGCGTTTTTCCTTCTCCTCAAATTATGCACGCGTTCGAGGTCCGAGCTCTCTTGCGTCCTTCCCGGAGGACGACTTTTCGTCGGCGCTTTTGTTCCGTTTTGCGACAAAGCGGACGAGAGTGAGTGCGTCGTTGTTTTGACACGAACGTGGCGCCCGCTCCGTGAGGTCAATGAGCCTGTCCTCCTGGCGTCGTCTTCGAATGCGTCCAAATGCGCTCGAATGCGTTCTCGGACGCTTTTAACGGTCCACCAAAGGGTAAAAAATAATTCGAGCCCTGTTTGTAAATTACCGTTTCACAGTACAAAAAAATAAAGCGTGGGGGTGGGGGGAATCTTACCGTGCAAAGCGGGGCGATCTCGCCTTGAACTTCCCGGTCGTGTCGTACAGATCACTGTGACGTCATTAATTTCGTCAAACGTCTATTCGGGCCAGGTTCATTTTTTTTGTCGGTAGAGGTGGGCTACGTTGTATCCTATGTAAGAGACCCGATGACCAAACTTCGATAACCTTTACTGATCTACAAAGGCCCGAATACAAAAAAAAAAAAGAAAGAAGAAACTACTTTTAAATTAGTGTACCGGCGCAAAATTACTTTCACTTGCACTTTCTTTTCCGATAATCAAACTATTACAGCAGAATTAACGAAAATAGAGTGTTAGAACAATGCGTTGTCATCGTAAACTGATTCAGAGTTTTCATTTAGCGTCCTTTTAAACCACTTCACAAGTTTGTCACGCACTTTAAGGTCCCAACCCCCAGACAAAGCCCACTGCGACTAACAACGGCAAGCGATGTTCAGAAAGAGGAAACAGTGTGCTTCGTATATACTGGTCGCGACACTCCGAAAACTTATGCTGTCAGACTGCAAGAAAGTTCGCAGTGATTCGCGCATGAAGTGTGTTGGGGGGAATTATACCACAAGCTGTCTGTGTAGTCCGTATGATTTCTATGCGCACATTAATGGCCTCCCTACTTAATCTGATTATTTTTTCATTATTTATCAGCGAAAGAAACGATCTGTATTGATGCAAAGCGGTCGGTAACGTGTCCACAGATAGCCTTTAAAAAACTGCCAAAAGCTGTCTCAGTTTATCTTTACGAGAGCACGTCTGGTGCGATCATTGGACGAGGACGCGGGATGATTCCTTGCGTGTCGGCAAACCATTTCTGAAGCTTATAGTGCAAATCCAAGCGAGGTCGCCGACGCTTTAACGACGAAGATAATAAATAAACTGCATTTGTTTAATCGTGCATCGTCGTCATGACGAGAGACACGAAACACAGCAGGGGCCTTCGCGACTTCGGCCGGTTTCGGAATGCATCAGCTCTAGAAACGTTTTGCCAACGTGCCCCATGGTGATCCGCTCTGTCGGCTACCGTGCGTCTATAGTGAATCACAAATTAAGTAGGCTTCGATGCCACTCAACGTGTTTACACAACAAGAGTACGTAATCTGTCACTGACACGACGTATACGCGTCTGTTGATCGTTTCTTTTCTTTTTTCTTCACCTCCCGTGACCCCCTGCACGTTTCCTGGCAGACATCGACGAGTGCCAAGACCCCAACGCGTGCGGCCTGCACGCCCAGTGCCACAACGTGCCCGGCAGCTACAAGTGCGTCTGCCCCGACGGATTTACCGGGGACCCCACGATCGAGTGTCACGGTGGGTACTCACACATTGCCGTATACGACGCGTGTACCCCGGTGCTGCACCGTATACTCTACGGGCGAGCATGTGACGCGTGTGACGCGTATGACGCAAACATACGCGTCATATACGCGTCCCTTTATGTGACGCGTATGTTTCTTTACGCACATGTGCAGGCATTCATTGGTGTTGGAAGGAAAGGTTTTTTTTTTTCTTTCGTTCTGGTTTTGGTTTCGTTCCACTGAAAAAAATGTTGCGTTCCGTATCTGCTCCGAAACGAAGAAACAAAAAAAGACCCGACGATAAGTAACGGTTCATAACAGTTTTGGGTCGCACGAAAAAAATATTCGAAGCAAGGTAAAGATAAAAACGTAGTATTTATTTTTGTCAATAAGTGAGTTATGAATTCTGAGATCATGCACAGTGCCTTGAGTCAAGGCACCAAGCGGAATCTCAGAAGCAGCAGGTCGGTCATTGAGTGTACTCGCCGAAATCCGAGACCGCCGTTCCGATAGAGCCAACTTAAACGAACATTAAACGAACGATCAAACTTCGTTAAGAAATCGTTGTACCCGTAGAAAACGAAACGATAAGCTCTTCAATGCGCAAGCTCTGGGTTTTGTTACGATGTCGATCTGCTGGGGCACCGAGCGGCAGGATTAAATTACTGGAGCTACAGAGGCTAGAAGGTTAAAACCTTGTAGACTCTATAGTGGAGCGCTCGACCGGCTATCACTCGCATTATCCCTGTCTGAGATACGCGCTTATGCGGACCCTTGAGATACGCGCTAGTTCTGACGTTGCCTGAAGTCGGTTGTCGTTGCCTCACTTCCTTGGACCGAAAACAGATAAAAATATTTCGGTTTCACTCCGAAACAAAATAATAAATAACGTTTCGGTTACGTTTTAGTTCCGGTCAAAAATATCGTTTTTTTTTCGTTCCGTTCTAGCACACTGCACGCTTCTGTCGCCACGCGCAGTTTCAGAGGCAATTGAAAGCACAAGACTCGAAATCCGCGAGCCTTATCGACTGCTTCGCACAAGCTCGCGGAAGGAAACGCCAATGGGACTCGCTGATTTCAATTATCCTCGGTTCTAATGCTTGTTGAAAGCGTGCGCGTGAATGAGGGTGTGTGAGAAATTCGAAGCCCCCTTTAAAAAAAAATTAAATTATGGGGTTTTACGTGCCAAAACCACTTTCTGATTATGAGGCACGCCGTAGTGGAGGACTCCGGAAATTTTGACCACCTGGGGTTCTTTAACGTGCACCTAAATCTAAGTACCACGGGTGTTTTCGCATTTCGCCCCCATTGAAATGCGGCCACCGTGGCCGGGATTCGATCCCGCGACCTCGTGCTCAGCAGCCCAACACCATAGCCACTCAGCAACCACGGCGGGTCGAAGCCCTCTTAGCTGCGCCTTTTAACAGTGGTGAACGTGAAACGCAAATCGATAGAACATTTTGCTTATTAAAGCCTGCACGGTGCATTTGCTTTAATGTGCGATAGCTGGGATACCTGGAGATCGCTGACAGAGTCCTTCGTCCTGGAGTGCTATGCCGGTAATCGTCAAATTCCGCCATATTGTCGAATTGTGCAATGGCGGCACTTCGGGCCAATCAGGGAGGGTGTAGCAGCCCTCCGGGCCAATCAGCGCTCACAATATGGCGGAATTTGACAATGTCCAGGAGAGTATCCTCGCAAGGGTGGCTAGAATTCTTGTCACCCTATCCCCGCAGTCGACATAATGATGATGATGATGATGATGATGATGATGATGATGATGATGATGATGATAATTCATGGCCACAGACGTCGACGAGTGCCGAAACGACCCGTGCGGTGCCAACTCGGTGTGCCACAACCTGCCGGGCGGCTTCGAATGCGAGTGCCGGCCGGGATACAAGCCGCTGCCCGGCCGCGCCCACCACGGCTGCGTGGACGTGGACGAGTGCCTGGACCCGCACTTCCCGTGCGGCGCGCGGGCCACGTGCGTCAACGCGCCCGGCAGCTTCTACTGCCAGTGTCCGCCCGGCTTCACCGGAAACCCCAAGATCGCCTGCCAGGGTGAGTTAAGCCGCCCCGGTCCAGCTCCTTTTATAGTGAGTTGACTTGGAAAGAAAAGTATACACCGGCACATCTTTTTCGAAGTTGTAGAAACTCTTTACACCACTAGCTTCCGGCACGTATAAGCAGAAGGCACTTAGCAAGTGTCATCATCATCATAAAACTTTTACAAGTAGAAAATGTCGTGTCAGTGCTTCTTTAAAGATCACAAACATTTATGAGATCATAAACGCACTCTTCGCTGAGGTTTCATTGTCCGTCGGTTTGTTTGTCAGCAGAAATGATATTGAACAGACGAAAATACTTCTCCCGCAAGCGCGGTTTGAACTCGCGCCCTTCCCTCTCGCGAGTCGAATCCCCGGTGAGGTTTTTGAATAAATGCGATGCACGAACTCCATTTTCCAGCTGGTTCGTTTCGTTACGTTCACGCAGGCACGCAGCGACCACCGCATACAACGCGGGGCGAGCCCTGTCGTAGCAGACGGAAGCGCACGACGCGTTCACGCTTGGTAGCAGACGACGCGGTCGCGTGTGTACATCGTAGCAGACGTATACGCGGTGTCCCGCCGCGTTGCCTCCCAGCTCGAGCGGCTCAAGGCCTGTTGTACTGCGTGCGGCGAAGATGGCGTTCCGCTAACAATGGGAACGAAGCGCATAACGAACCTCGCCAATCGGGAAAGCGAAGAGAGGACAAAGAAAGCGCACGCGCGTAGGAATTCCCTCCCGCGTTAATTGGAGCCGGCGACCGCGAGACGAGGCGACACCCGAGAAGCTGAAAGCGAAAGCGCGTGTGAAGTTGCCGCCATTGTTCCGTCGCGCCTCCATCTGCCAAGCAATGGCCAAGCACGCGTCACGAGAGCCGAGCCGCGTCGGTCTCTCTAGCGGCGGATGCGCGCGTGATGCAAACTGTTTTCTCTCGCTCAATTTCTAATCATTTTCTTATTTTTGTTCTTGTTGTTGTTGTTCTTCGAGGACACCGTATGTAAAAGAGAACGAGAAGCGATGTACGAAGAGATGCGAAACACGTCAGAATGAGAAGGAACGTCGAACCACTATCCGATGGTGGTGCATAATACGCTATTACAGAGTTCGCTTGTGCTGAAGGTGTGGTGCGGTGTGTCTTAATGAAGTAGATGGGTTGTTGAACAAAGCACGTGTGACTTGACTTGCTTCGCGTGTTATCTTACCGAGTTTAGTCACCTGCGTGTTGTGTAGCCGTGTTATTTACGTAAGGAAAATCGTTTCTCCTGTGCGCAATTTCATCTATAGTTTAGTATCTCAGTAGCGGCTCGTGATTTTTTCCTTGGCTAACCTTATTTACCACACTTAGACCTAAATTTCTTCGCTTTAAGGATCCCACGCGCACCTTAACGAAGAAGAAAAAAGAAAACACGGCGTCTAAACTGACAACTCACTTCTTTCATTCCCCCCCCCCCTTTTTTTTTTTTCTCATACCATGTCTGTGAAGCTTTGAAAGAACAAAAAAAAAATTATGCAACTTTCGGTTCTGAAACCACAAATTATTTTACCTTACGTTATATCCGCCTTACTTAGGCTGCTAGTCAAGCATCATTACTACTTACCAATCTTATCATACTTTGCACACATCTTTTGCCGCTCCTTGGGTTATACCTTACCTTAACGTAACCCTTGCCTTAGCTGTGTATCGAATTTACTTAGATTAACTGTTTCTTAACTGAAGTGACAAATTGTTGGGGAAAAAAAGGAAAAGAAAGAAAGAAACTCTCGAATCTATAAGCAGGCTTCCAGATAAGCACTCTTTAACCAGGGGCGTCGCGCACACGATTCGGGAGCCGCTGTATGTGCTGAAGCCCTGGCTTCGTTTCCTGACATGCAGACATCAACGAGTGCCCGCACGCGTGCGGTGCCAACACGGACTGCACCAACACGGAGGGCAGCTACTTCTGTCGCTGCAAGCTGGGATACATCGGCGAGGCACAACTGTCGGCTGGATGCCACGGTGAGGAAGACGCGCCGCTGCACCCACTGCTCTACGTATGGACACGCAAGCGCGTTCGCACATGCACGTTGATAAGGAATGTAAATCTTTTGAAGCCCTTTACCTCAGGAAGCCGGCTGCAAAAGAGTCGTGCGACGCGCGTGGTGGACAAACTTCGTTACAGCCCCGTGTAGCGGAATTTTTACTTATCTACATAGACACAATCGTAGCACGAAGTTTCACAGCGTTAGCGCTTTAACCAGCGTGGACGGATCCCGCGACATTCGGGAACTCAAATCAGTATACCGTTATTTGCATGGGAGACTTCCCTCTGTCGATCCGCACCTAAAGCCCCACTTCTGATATTTTTCAAGCATACTTTTAGAAGTTTATCCTTCCGGTATACAAAGCTTGCCGTATGTGACTGCCTTCTACGATTGGCAATTCCTGCGGCGGTCGTCTCCTTATCACGCTTATCGCTATACCGTGAATGACGCACGTCCAAACGCCACCCAATCAGGAAATGCTCTCGCGTAAAATAAATTTTGTGGATACTAACCTTGGTCTATCGACTATACGACACCGGCAGTATCGATGCGTTTCTTTTGGGAAACGGTTTGGCCAGGTCTACTGTGTGCGTGTTCGCCATGCGCGCCGGGAGCCGAATCCACCATGATTTTTGTTCGCAAGTGCCGTCGGCAGCGTTCGATAATTACATATCCATCGTGTGATTGGCTAGCATCTGATCTTACGAACAATTCGAGTGTAAGAGCATTTTTCTTTTACATACAGGCCCAGGCTACCAAAAATCGAAACTTTACACGCTGCCCTTTTGTGTTGGCATGGAAATTAATTGACGCGCATATTACTCGCGCCTACGCTAACAAGAGCCATCTTAAATAATATTCCGGCTTAGAAGATGCGAAAATAGATAACTCTATAAACACCGCCACCTCAACCTTTTTCTTCCCTACCCTGCGATGCAGACCTGGACGAGTGCTCCAGGCCAACCGCGTGCGGCCTGAACGCGGTCTGCCTGAACGACGTGGGCTCGTACCACTGCGCCTGCAAGGAGGGCTACTCTGGGGACCCAAGGATTCAGTGCCTCGGTATGTGCGCGTCACGTTCCGCTCTTTCGGAATCGCCGGAACCAACCGCGTGCTCAAATGTGCTTCGCCCTTTTTTTTTCTGTACTCCCTCACCCGAACTCAGACGTGGACGAGTGCGCCCAGAATCCCTGCGCCATCGGAAGCCTGTGCTACAACAGTCCCGGGAGCTACCGATGCGAGTGCCCCAAAGGTTACACCGGCAACGCCTACCAGTCGTGCGAGAGGGGTGAGAGACACTATAGCTTCTCCCGTGCTCTGTGTTACGCTAATCTCGTAGTATTAGCACTTTATTCTGATGGGAAGTGTACGCAGAAAAGTATGTGCAATGCAATGATTTGTGTTGTTGCCATGTCATAGCGCTTCTCGTGACATGTCATTTACGCCTGGCGGCTCAGTGAGCTGTGTGTCCAGCTGGAGAGCCTGTACTTCTGGCCGGCTAGAAAGAAACGCAAATCCTCTCTTTTTTTACATATTCTTTATATATTTCCTATTTTGAATAACGCGTTCTGGTACTCGTGCCGTTAAGTACATATCCACAGTCCTTCACTGGAATACCAGCTCCACGGGAATAGTTCAGAAACGATACCGTTTCTGTTGCCGCAGTTCTTCGCAGCGGGAACAGGCGTAGCACCGGAACGCGACGCTGTTGCGTTTGTTACTCTAGCCACTTCAAACTATACGACACAAGCTTCACTTAATTGTTTACATGTTTCTCACTTCTTCGTTCGCGTCTCACACTTGCGTGACCTTCCGCAGATATCGTTGGCGTGGAGTGCACGACGTACCACGACTGCACGGACAACGCCGAGTGCGTCAACAACTTCTGCCAGTGCAAAAAGGGATACCAGGTGTCGCCCAACCAGAAGGAGTGCATCGGTGAGCAGACGTCCGCTGCGCGAGCTTTGTTAGCATTACGTGGCACAACGTGCCGCTTGGTACTACGTGGTATTGTCGCCTGGTACCGTACCGTACTGACTACTAGACGCCGGGTGTGCGCGGGCAGTCGCCCCGGCCCACAGGCATGGCTCAACGGCGCAGCTCATAACGCGTCGCGCTGTGTTCAGGTGTTGGTATGACGGGTACTTCCGTGTCGTTATCGTTCGCCAAATGTTTCTTCGCCGTCGGACGCAGTTGAAACAGGCGAAGCCCACCTACAGAAGACGAGATTCTGCTTTTGGGGTTTAGCGCTAACAAGTAGCAAGAAAATATCTGAATTTCGTTCCTAAAGTTTTTACAGCATATATACATACCGTGTGGCTCCTTCACATTCTATTTCCACCGTGTACTGTTTATGTGAACTTAAGACGTGTTTTAACGATCAAGTGCTGGCTAGGACTTTCGGAGTGCGCAAAAGAAATTCGGCATTTAATCTCAATAACGACAAGTAAAAAAGAAAAAAAATACGTACGCGACGCTATTATAAAAAGTAACGTTTTTGTGCTCTGCCGTCGATTTTCACATTTATGTTTAGCTGCTTACAACTTTTTACCGTCTCAGCTAGAGGTTACCGGCAAGCTGGTTTCACTGCAATATGACTAATGCTGCAGCGAAGCTCGCAATCAATGAGGCGGGTCGTTGGAGGATAGAGCTGTTCGAAACGGGGGCCTCGAAGATGAGGAGCACGGAACAGACAGCGATGCGTCACCCGTTCACGGGGCTTGATTTTGCTTCTTTGAAATCCGGGATACGTACTTTTCGGGCGCGCTCGACGGAGTCACCTGACAACGTGTCGCGCGTTCGCGTCATTGAATGATGTTGAGACTGACCTCATTACTATCACGTCAATTCTTTGTCTCTCGATTATTATTTCAGATCGAAACGAGTGCCTGTCCCGCGGTACTTGCGGTCGCAACGCGGCGTGCGTTAACACCGAGGGTGGATTCCTGTGTCAGTGCAAGCCCGGATACGAGAAGATACACGCATCGCCGCAGAGCCGCTGCCGAGGTACGTGTGGCGCAGGCTGGTTTTTACGATCGACCGCAAACGTTTACGGACCGCGGAATCTCGGGAAAACGTTGAATTTTCCGAGCAGCACGTGGCAGTAGTCAGTAGAACCGTACGTCACAGCGTTGATCGCATATTACGTAGGGGAGGCTGGAAATGCGAATATACCAGGCTGTGTTGTGAGGCTGCGGTGACGTTCGGCTTTCTGTCCGATCCCGTGGTCCGTAAACATTTAGTGGTCGACTTCACATACCGCCAAACACGCGCCTTTGCAAAGCAGGAACCTCTTTGACGGTGCTTTGTAAGAACGCTCAGTTCCGCTTTATTTTTGCCTTGAACTGTACGTGGAATATTTCGGTGAGCGGTCGCTAAATGATGCAGTTTTGCTTATTACTTTGCTCATCTGAAGTTTTGTTGCGCTTATCATTTCCTGTTATCTTTCTTTTTCAGGTTTGACAATAACTTTTAAAGGTATCATTTACTAATATGTATGAGGCAATGTTAACGACACTATCGGTGATTTTTCGGTGCGACAGGTTCTTGCTTTCCTGTTGAAGTGACAACGCAGGATTGGAGAAAGCGAGAGCTTAAGTTTTGGCTGACCCTCGAAGAAGTGGGATGCGTTAGGATAACACTCTGTTTCAGCCACGCCGAAAGCGACGTTTACTTTCAAACTGCTTGCCTCCGGCCTCACGAGTAATCCGTTTACTAGTTGCGGGCTATAGTACGGCGTTTGTAAACTACAACGGCGCGCTGTTCTTATGCGATAGTTAGAAAAAAATTCACTCCATCGAACAGCCAACAAAAGAAAGAAATCGGTCGGCAACTTTGTCTGAGATATTCACCTTATTGATTGACCAATTAGGTCTTTCCACTGACGCAGATCAGCTGACAAGCAGACCATATAAGTACACTCTAAAACAAAATTATGCCCTTTGGATTGTATCTTGCCGCACAACAATAAACGTCACCTCTTTTGTCCGCATTTTCTCTCTTCAACGCTGCGAGCCGGGTACTTCCCTGTAACGAACGGCATGCGCGTTATCAGCACGACATAGCATTCCCGACAGGAAAGTAGCGGGCGCGGAGTTCTCAAGAAAGGAAACGCAAGCAAGGCAGATGACGATTATTGTTGTGTGGCAGATATACACCCAAAAGGGTGTACTTTTGTCCAACAGTGTAGTGCCAGAGTCATTTAATACTTGTTGTAATATCCGTACGTTTAGTCTATACGTGCCCCTTTTTCCTCGAAAGACGTGGAAAGGTCTGCCCTGACGCGGTGTGGTGTTTAACTAGCCAACCGGAGGCGTCGCAGCGGCAACGCACTTCTAAATGCTCATTCACTTTGCGCGCATGCACGCAGATGTCAACGAGTGTGTGACCAACCCGTGCGGCAAGAACGCCAAGTGTGCCAACACGGACGGCAGCTACCGCTGCTACTGCCCCGAACACCTCATCGGCAACCCCAAGGAGGCGTGCGTCTGTGAGTGTGCATCTTTCGCTAGTTGCGCGCAGTATACCCCGAGAGTAAGCCTATGAAAACAAAAAAATTAACCGCGCTGCAGTCTAACTTGTTTGGCGGATTCTCAAGCGGAAAGTAAACAGAATGTGTCCTCACGGTGCCCTGAAGCACGATCGTAGCGCTGGTGGGCTCAAGCGAGAGCCGCAGAATGCGTTTTATCAGTGAAATCGCCGCGTCAACGCAATGAGAATCTCATAGGTGCATGTTATGTACATTAACTATTCAGGCTCTTTGCATATACCCGTTCAAAGGAACAAGTGATCATAAAGTCGTGAATAGCATGCGAAGTGTCATATATTATCCATTTCCGTGCTCAGCCATGTATACGAGGCGTACAATCAACAAACTATACATTTGCACTGTAGATTTTTTCTTTTTTTAGGCTGCGATTTGTTCGAAACTAACTGCAGTAATTAGGTGACACCTCGCTCTGTAAAAACAGAAGACGGTGTGGGTGCGTCGTGGTGGATAATGCGATTCGAACTGGAGTCGGCCGCCTCATTGCGAGGGAATGGCATGTTATCGCATACTTATATCTCATTTCGTGAGAGCATTTGTTTACAAGTGCGTTCTTTAGATTCAGTTGTTGTCCAATCGCGTGGCCTCCGCGGTGTAGAACATGCCAGAGTTTATCTTTAGAAGCAGCTGCTCAAACTTGCTCGGATTAGTAATGTGCTAGATTCACTAAATGTTTATCTTGACGTCAATTACTTTTTTTTGTATCAGTTATATGTCACGAGCACGCGACTCTTACAGAGGACGCGTAAAAGAAAAGAAACTTATGAACGGAAGCAAATGCCCCTCGGCATAGCGTGCCTGGCTGTGCGCGTGTGTTCAAACACGAGAGAGAAGTCGGGATAGACCTTTCTTGACGCCTACCTCCTTCTTTGCAGCGCCCTGCGACATGGTAGAGTGCGGCCGCCACGCCACCTGCCAGGCCAACGGCAAGGAGGCTGCCTGCGTCTGCGAAGTCGGCTTCACCTTCAACCCGTCCAACATCCGCGCCGGATGCATAGGTGAGCCCGCGGATGAACCGCTTGCAGTTGCAATATAGGCCCTCCCGAGATGTGCCTTAATTTCGCAGCTATGGAAGACGAAGTGCACGAAAGACCGCACGAACCGTAACGGGAGACCTGTCCAGTAGTAAGCAGGGTTGTAGAGGTTTGTAGAGGTTTGATGGGATGTAGAGGTTTGTGATTGCGGTTGCTTAGCAACCGCTGCACAGTCTGGCTAGAGCGTCTGCGGAAAGAAGAGAGGAGGGTGCGATGGCGGGTGGATATGTCTAGGTAACCATTGCTCCACTTATTCACTTCCTTACAAATTTCAGCAGATGGATGAACATTGGCTAATCTACGACCGTACCATCAAGATCTCCCTGGTCGTCGCCATGATGTCTTCTAGACTGTTTCTAAGCACACGCTATACTTCCGAGAGGAGGCGCTCTCTGCCTACAATGTCTTCCTCTACTGGTCTATACAGCTTGTTGTCTAGATTGTTTGCATAGGGGTGGGCGTGGGAGGGGAGTGAATGCGAACTTACGGAAACACCTCAGCGGGGCATTCGAGCACGCTCGGCGTACACTCGACTGAGTCCTGCGTCGTCCCTTTCCGCCACGCAGACGTGGACGAGTGCAGCGTTCATCAGGGCCCTTCGGGTCTGTGCGGCCAAGGCGCGCTGTGCAGCAACACCCCGGGCAGCTACCGGTGCTCGTGCCCGCCGGGATTCACGGGCGACCCGTTCCGCTTCTGCGAGGACGTCAACGAGTGCGACAGGCTGCTCGGGCCCAGCGGGCTCTGCGGGCAGGGCGCGCTGTGCGCGAACACCCTGGGAAGCTTCACCTGCTCCTGCCCTCCGGGTTACTCCGGCAACGGACGCGTGCGCTGTCACGGTCAGTGCGCATGCGCGGATGTACACGTCGCGACGTTCTAGATGCTAAAGCATTTATTTCTCTTGTTGTGCCCCCAGTCTTGGCGCACGTACGCAACATTTCCTTGAGGTTTCTTTTGGAGGCCAAGTGGCGAGAAAGCCCTCCGAAAAAATGAGAGCGTGTATAGAACCCCTCTCAGCGCATGAACCTGACACCTATTGTCTGGAAGCCTATAGTGTTTTGAAAATAACAGCGCGCTATGACTGAAATTAAATCTTGCGGAATTCCTTTGTTGCTTCTAAGGGGCGTTTTCGCTGCGACGACATTGAATACCGAACAGGGCCCTTAAATGCCTATGTTTCTCGTGGTTGATGGTCAGTTTTATTGCAGTGTACGACGGCTAGCTGGAAATATTTTTTTTCGTTATTATTATTATTATTATTACTTCTTTCTTTCTTCTTTTTTTTTAACGGAAATTCCTCGTACACTGGGCAAGCGAGCTCTGCAAGCGAGCTTCTCCACAAAGCGATGCGGGATTTCGCTCTGCGGTGAAGCTTACTCGCAAAATCTCTCATTGTTTTGTTTTTTCGTAAGACAACATTATCGCGATTGTTTCAGCTGCAGAGCGCACCAGCAAATAATTTTGAGCATTGTTTTCTATTGTTTTCTGCGAAAAGTTAATTCGTTTATTCGCCCTATTTCGAGGTCACAAGCAAATGTCTTGATTCGTGTCCGACACCAACGGAATCTACGGGATCGGCTTTGTTGCGCCACTTTGATGCGGCACACAGACGGTTGCTTTAAATAAAGAAAAGAGGTTTTGGGCCATAATAATAAAGTACTTTAACTCGGCGTATTACCTATTATTCTATAGTCCTAACGAAGGAAGTGTACTATTTCTGCTGATGACGGAATACGTAAAACCGTCATGAAACAATGTGCCTGCGACGAATGGCTATGGTGGCTAGAATGGCGGCGTAAAGTTTCGCTTCTTTGCAACAATTTTTGCAAGCTTGGCTTTCGTGTTCGTTTGGGCCCCGTAAAACAGGCAGTCGCTGTTTCTCTGTGCGCCTGCGTGCGGTACTGTGATACTCGAATCAATGGCTGTCCTTGTAAGTAGTTAGCACTTGTTGCGGATCGCAGTACTCGTGCCCTGCTCGTGCAGTTTCGTTTTTCCCCCTTTGGGCGGGCTAATTCGAAGTGCCGTTGGTATCTCTGCATAAGGTTACCCGTGTGGTTTCATGATGCTGGTGCGTTGTCATGCCAGTGTTCAGTTGTCGATGCCACTTCGCCTACAACGGAAAACTCTTGCTACCGGTTGCTTCTGTGCTTCGCATCTGGTAAAGTGTAGTCACGTACGGCGCTGATTTCACGTCGCCAGCCCAAGCCATCTTGTTTCGATCCTGTCATGGATGGATGGAAAAACTTTATTGAGGTTCTGTCATGGCTAAATAAAGTGTGCATTTCTTGCCCACGATGAGTTGGCGCCGGTATGCCGTACGGCGTGAAGTACGCTGTAATAATCCTTTGAACGCGTGATGTGCAGATATCAACGAGTGCGCCCAAACGTTTGGACCGAACGGCAAATGCGGAATATCGGCTGTCTGCACGAACACGCCCGGGAGCTACCACTGCAGGTGCCCACCAGGAACGTCGGGAGACCCGACTGCCCGTTGTAAGCTATTATGCACCGCTCTTTCTTTTTGCAGAGCTTTGTGTTTGGTGCACTTTTTGCTACAGCGTAAACCGACGTTTAGCACACCCGTGGCAAGATCCTGTATATTGTGAATAGAGCAATGAATATTTCAGAACGAAACTGTTTGCTTGGCCCTCCAGCAGGTCAACTTATTGTAGTTTATCCGTTGCTTCCATTTCCATGTGGGATCACAGGTGTCATCACTTGTGTGTCATCACAGGTGTCAGGTGTGGGATGGGATCACAGGTGTTATTCCTTTTTTTTGCTTTTTTAGTTTCTTCACCTTGGCACCGATCATTTGGCCACTTTGTCCTCAGTTTCTTGTCTTCATTGTTTTTGTCATCGAAGGACTACTCTCTCGATTGTGGGCTGCTTTGGACATATGAGATCAAGAAGGATTGTTATTAGATTCGGAATAAAATGCAGTGCCTGCCAGTTAACAGCTCAGACTTTCGTAAGGAACCAGCTCAAACCTTCTCTTTTTTTCTTTCTTTCTGTCTTTCTTCAGGTATTCAAGTTGTCCAGTGCGATCGAGACGATGCCTGCCCCAACCACGCAGTCTGCAGGGACCACCAGTGCTACTGTCCGTCACCCAACTTCGGGAATGAGTGCCGACGTAAGTTGACGTAAAATTATCTTTTTTTTTTCTTCTTGATATTTCAAAACACTTTATAGAAGCTGTTTTCATACACACATCCTCTTCTTTGTTCTCCTTTCGACAGATCCCTGCGAAGACATCTTCTGCGGCGCACACGCGAAATGCCAGCTCGACCATGCAGGCGAGCCGATTTGCGTCTGTGCTCACGGTTTCACCGGTCAAAGCAACAGCCTTCCTGGTTGTGTGGGTGAGTGGCTTTTCCTTTCTTGCTGTGGCTGCTGCTAACTCAACTCTGTTAGCTTAACTCGGTGTCTGTGGAGGGCTGCTGCTGAGCAGCATGTGGTCACAGGCTCGATCCTTGGCAATGGCCGTCACATGCTGATAAAGATGGAGCATAGTAACACCTACATCCATTATGGTTTGGGTTCACGTTAAAGAATTTTGGGCAGCGGAAGATAATTCAGAGCATCTCGCCCTGTGTGTCTAATACCGTGGATGTTGCTTCTGGATGTTAAAACCCATCTGTTAGTGACAGTAAAGAAATTAGCTGACTACGCCGTAGATTCCTTTTATCCCTTTGACAACTTTGCAGCTTATGGGCGTTGGTATCGAAGGGATGTTCCTTCTGGTATCTTGAACCAGGGCTTTTTAAGGAAGTTGGCTGGCTGTAAAGACTGTGTCTTTTCTTTGAACGAGTTGTCAACAACCAGGTCGCAAATTCTCTTCATACAGACGTCGATGAATGTGCTGGAACCCAACCTTGTGGCCAGGGCGCCCTCTGTCGCAATCTGCCTGGAAGTTTCGAGTGTGTGTGCCCACATGGATTCGAAGGTGACCCCTTCAGAGGGTGTTTGGCGAAAGGTGAGGCGATTTGGCTCCTTTAATTTCCGTCGTTATGCTATTCCAACTGCGGTCACATGTAACTTGTTCCTAACTTATTGTGACTACCTGTCATAACTCTATCAAGAGATGTGACTTGGCAGAACGTGCTTTTATGTTGGCACATATTTCAAACATTTAACTGGAATTTGCTGATGGTGCTTGTGTTTCTGCAGAACAACAAGTCATCCACGGTTGCTCAACTGCGCGTCCGTGCCCTCCACACGAGGAGTGTATATCGGTGGATGGACGTAGCCAGTGTGTGTGTCGGCGAGGCTTCACGTATGACACGTCGATTGCTAGATGCAGGGGTAAGTGAGAGTAGTTTTGAGTACAGATGTCACAGTCCTTGAAGCACGTGGTGGTCACCTAGCAGAGGAATACTGATGAAACATAAAATATATGCATAATTTATAGCATGTTGCCTATGAAACTGTAGCAATATCTGAAATTTCTAACCGTATAAAACTGAATTTCAGCAACCTTTTCAGTTCCATGCTGTTAACCTCAAAAAGATAATGCTCTTTTCCTCGCTTGTCAGTGAACACAACACACAATCAACAAGCATTGTGTGCCTTGTTGACAATGTGCTGAACACAGAAGTGCCAAAGCTTGGGTTAATATAAACATTCCTTAACTGCTGACTGTCATGACAGTTAATTGTAGCAAGTTTGCCACTTTATCTCAGGAAGGAAAAAAAGTGAATAAATCTCACAGTCATATTTATGCATACCATTTCTTCTCTTAAAAGCAACATGTAAAGACTGACACATAAGAATATTGGTTAGGTTCAGCTTTTGTTCTGAACTCTACTTCAGCATTGTCTCACATTTGCGTGGTTGCTTGCTTTCTCTCACTCTCTCCCCCGATCCCCCCACTGGTAATCTTACCATAGATCTCCATTTTATCTTTAACTTAATTGTCTTTCAATATGTTGTTGCAGATATCAACGAATGCTCGGAGTTCAGAGCCAGCTCCCCTTGTGGCCTAAGCGCCTTCTGCATGAACCTGGAGGGCAGCTACCTGTGCCAGTGCCCACGCGGTCATGTCGGTGACCCATACACCTCCTGCTACCCGGAGCAGATCGATTGTCAGAAAGATAGTCAGTGTCCTGGAAACACCATCTGCATCAAGGACCGTTACCAGAAGGGAGTCTGCGGGTGCAAGCATCCCTTTGTTCAGGAGGGAGAGTACTGCATTAGTAAGCGCACGCTTGTCATTTCAAACTCAGTGCTCCGTATTATTAACAGCTTGTAGATGTTGCAAATAATGCTTACATAATTCATTTCTCATGCACAGTGGTCAGCCGAAACTGCTCAACCACAAACCCGTGCCCTGAGAATCAGGAGTGCATTTTCACTGGCCCGAGCTACGGCTTCTGTATCTGCCCGAAGGGATTCACTCTAGAGGCCACTGGGTTTTGCCGAAGTGAGTCACAGGGATACCAAAACTTTTTCTCATCACACCTACACGAGAGAGTACTGCAGAGCTGACAGTTTCTCGCTGTGCTTCCAGATATCAACGAATGCGAAGAGATCAGCGAGTACTCGCCATGTGGCGCCAACGCCCAGTGCCGCGATGCGGTGGGAACATACCAGTGTCTATGTGCACCGGGATATACTGGAAATCCTCGACAAGGCTGTTCACCCATTCGTAAGCTTCTCTCATGCTTTCTTAAAATTTTTACAAGGAGTGAAAGCCAGCACATACGCTGTCATTGCTAGTTATTAGACATATTCAACTATTCCCTAGATTTTCGCTAGCCCAATATGTTTTCAGTGCATTTTAAAGCCACGCCAAAACCACTGAGGGCACAATCATGAGCCATCAATAGTCAAAATGTACCCACGTTTTACATTCAGGCTGTTGCGTTACGTTGACGGGCAATGCTACTAAACTGACATTACTGTCCTAGTCATGCAATTGCGGATGCAGTTACTCTGTCATTTCTGTCATATGTGGAGCCCAGTGGTGACCAGTCATAAATTGTTTCGAATTGCGTAACATTGTTTTATTTATGTATCTGTTCCTACAATGTCCCATAGTTCTCTTTGGACATTAAGTAATGAAGCTTCGGTTAATTGAAGCTACTGATCATTCAAAAACCGGTTGTCCCTGGGGGTTTGCATTGACTTGATTCAAGTGTATTGATTTAAGGGGAACACAATTTCACCTGCCTCACTGCATAATTCTGTGTACAGTCTTCGTTGTCTTCGACAGTGAACAATGTCTGTTGTGCTTCTCTTTCGCTATAAAAGATGTACACATGCCCCATTCTTCAACAACGTCATCAATGAGCTGTTTTTCACTTTAGGAATTCGCTGTCGGAACGACCCAGACTGCCCGTCGAACGAAAACTGTGTTCGTGGACAGTGTCAGTGTCTTCCCCCGTACATACTGGAAGGCGACTCTTGCAAAGGCGAGCATTCTTTACTGTCTTCATCTTTTTTTTATAATCTGGCACTTTGCCCATGTGCTTTGTGTTATTGACAGTGTCACCTACGAAGCAATTTGTACGAATGACAGAACAACCAAGATGCATTCACTGAAGATAGTGGTAATGTGTAAGCTATGGGGCTATGAAGACGAAAACCATACGAGAAACAAAGTGTTCCTATTCAGTGCCATATCGCTTGCTTCCATTCTGGTGCACACATGTGAGCTGCTGAGATTGAAGCGTGAGGAGAGCTCCTTCATTGGAAATCTTTCTCGCCATACAGATCCTTGTGCTTGGATCCAGTGTGGCCAGTATGCGACATGTGCCATCACGCCGGCAGGACCTCAGTGCCAGTGTAACCCTGGTTGCACTGGTAACCCGCAGACTGGCTGCTGGGGTAAGTTTGACACTGATTACACTAGTTGCCTTTAGTGGAGTTAACTTAACAAGAATCTGTACTGCTCGCCAAAATATACCATGTGATAGACAATACCCTTATATGACCCTCTGGTGCTGCAAACTGAAAGAAAAGGGGGGGGGAAAAGAAAGAAAAAAACATGCTCGTGGTTTTTAATGTAGCAATAAAATAAGTTGTCGGGGTCTCTTGATATTTGGTAGTTCAACATAGACAAGGAAATGCAAAAGCAATTGCAGAAATATGCAGGTAATCTCTGTTTTTTCCCTGATTTCATTTTGCTGTTTGAATGAGCTAATAAGTGCTAACTAACTTTGCTATCACTCAATTTATCTTTTCAAGTCTGTCACTGGTTTTCTCTTCAGGATTTAGCATAAGTTTCACTTTGCAGCTAGAAAGTGGCTGCTTAAGTAAAATTGCTTTTATTTTTATTTTTATTTTTTCTTGCACCCACAATTATTTGTCTTGCTTAGGTTGTCTTCAGAAAAGGCTCAAGTTCATTATTCCGGCCTTGGCATTTTTTGCAGATGTGAACGAATGTACGTCAAACCTTCCAATCGACCCGAACGGCCCATGCGGAGTTGGAGCCATCTGCATTAACTTCATCGGTGGCTTCCAGTGCGAGTGTCCACCGGGAACCACAGGCGACCCGTTTGGAGCTGGATGTACGTCAAATTGCTTTGTCGCTGCTCTCCATATCGCTCAACCCTGTGCCCTGTCCTGAGCTTGACTTGCTAAAACGGTGGCATCTTTATTTTGCAGGCCAAGGATCCGCTGCGTGCAGGTCGGACGACCAGTGTCCTCGCAACGCTGTCTGCGAAGCGAAAGGGGCCACTTGCTATGGTGAGTTACTTCCCTTATTTTTACACAGTGACGCATTTGAATCCAGTTTAGTGCCTGATTTCCATACGTGGGATGTAGTAGAACCCTGTTGTCGGTGCGATTTAGGATTTGCAACATTGAGGGCTTTCTTTTAAGCAGTCACTTCAGTAGCCTAGTACTTCAGCAACCAGATGACTTCAGTACTGAACTTCAGGCTGTTGGCAGCGTGTTCAATGGGGCTGGTTGGTTGTTGTTGGTTGTTGTTTCTTTATGCTCATAAAATGGCATGACTCCAGGTGTATCTAGAGACTAATTTGAACAAATTAAGTGTCTGTTTAAGATCCAAGGAAGCTTTTCCTGTTGATAGCAGGTGACTCAGAAGTTTCCCAGAAGAACAGTGTTGTGTGTGCCTGCAAGCTATCCCCATGATGACAGAGAACCAGCAGTCACTCATGAGGCGCTTTTCTCACACATAATAGCACTGCAAATGTCACATACTAATCTTAGCTTAATAGGATTATCGGGTTTAGACATTCACTACATCAAGGTCATTTGCCTTAAGAGCATACATGATCAATCAGAAGTGGTACTTTTATATAATTCAAGCCTAATAATTGTGCCAATTATATTGTATGAGCAAGTTATGCCATGGGGGTTCAACTTGCATGCACCAACAGGTTAACAAGGAAGTTCAGTTGAGTTTTCTTGCTTTCAAAGTACGTGAGATCCCTCTCCACACTTACATTTTATATATAGAAATATACCACCTTGTCTAATAAAATTCTGATTTTAATCAGTTTTCAAATTTTTATCGGAGGAAGTAAGTTGTGCATGATCACGTCATTGTGTTGCCTTCCATTGCTCTTCAGATCCTTGTGTGACATCCGAGTGCGGTCCAAACGCTTACTGCGAACCGAAGGACCACAAACCAACGTGCTGGTGCCGGCCCGGCTACGAAGGTGATCCCTATGACCTTGAGAAGGGTTGCCAATCACGTAAGTCGCAATCTAACCAGTTATGCTTGGGTTATAGACTTCTATCCATATTACTGTGTACTGTATTGAGGACTGACAAGTGACGATTTAGAATGCAGAATAATATTCCATAAAGAGGGGCACATAGTGTTCTGCACACATATGGGCATGTGGCAACATTGTGTTGTGTGTAAAGCAAGCTACAATAAACTTGCTGTGACCCAAGCTTGGAGATTTCAAAATTCTGTTTAACTTAAGCTAGTCTCAAAATCCTGATTGGCCTTCTATGTTTCCAGTGCATCCTAAACCAGCGTAATACAAATAAGTGAAATGTATATTTCTTTTAATTAGAACATTTTGACTTCTCAAGTCAGAGGAGCATGGCCAGAAACTTCAAATTGGGACACTCGTAAGGAATTAAGGGTTCAAACATGCCCACATTTGATATTCACGTTGTCGCATGTGTTGGCGGACGCCACTACAGGATAGTGTCACCAGCCCATCGCAACTGGGGTGGTGCGTCTATAACAGAGTAGGTGCTCGGACTGGTTGGTGAAAAGTTCTTTCGTCGAGGAAACACTCTGTCTTGTTGCCTTCTTTCTTTCCACATGAATTGTGTGCTAAATAAGGCTTTTCTTCGTCAAAAGAGTGGTGTGTCTACATCTGTTTATAAAACTGTTTCTAGTGATGTATATAATCTGTTCTAGCATTGCTGGGCGCACATACCTGTTCATGTTACAACCCGTTATTCTGTTCCGGGTCATACCTTATGCAACTTTAGATGAATCGAACATGGTTCAGAAGTCTCTAGAAAGTTTAGTTTAATTAGCTAGAATTGACTTAAATTGTGAAGTTTATGCTGCATTTTCATAATAGAGCAGTGCCGACCCAACCTTTGTGTCTCTGCAGAAAGATATGTGCGTGGCTTTGAGATCAGGTTATTCTACTCGTCTTGTGCATGTGATTAGCCATGCATCATGAATGTATTGTACAATCATCATCATCATCATCATCAGCCTGGTTACGCCCACTGCAGGGCAAAGGCCTCTCCCATACTTCTCCAACTACCCCGGTCATGTACTAAAACATGACCGGGGTAGTAATAGTACTAGTATCGTACAGCATAGGTGACTAAATTGGAATTGATATTTTTTTGTGTCTTTAGCCCTAATCACTCACTGTGCCGCCTCTTTCTTTAAAACTCTCAGCATGCTCCAAGGTCTGGTGTGGAACCAACGCACACTGCATTGTCAACTCGAGAAACGAAGGCGTCTGCAAATGTTTCGAAGGCTTCCGCGGAAACCCCTGGGAGGGAGGAGAATGCTCACCTGGTACGCAAGTCATCATTTTAAATAAATCAGTCCATCAGTCAATCAATCAATTAGCTAGTTTTATGAAGCCTTTAAATGTTCAGTTGGCATCAAAAGTTCATGGGCCGTGGGTTTTGCAGAGAGTAGAATATCCAAGGAGCTTGGGTCCGCAGGCAGTAAAACCATACAATATTATGTTCTTTGCATATACTTGCATACGCTGGAAATGGAAATTCCAGGTTGCATAGCCAGGCTGCAGAAATGCTAAGTTTTCTATACAGTCCCATGGCCCATAAACTTTTAACAGCAACCCTATGCATTGTGTGGAATGTAGATGTAAAAACTAGCTTCTGAGAACCATTACTTATTTAATGAACCTATAGAAAGTACTGCTTGCTGCTTCATTGTAGCAGGTTTCAGTATTTTGCTAAATTTTAATGCCTAGAATCATACTGAAGAATATTTTGTTTTTTAATTGTGGCAGTTATTACTTTCAGCTGTTCTTACTTGGGCACAAATAAATTTCTAGGGTATTTTAATGCACATGTCTGTTTCAATTACACTGTTAGCAATTTTACTCACATTGTCAGTCACATTGACACCCTGGTCACTATTGAATAGTGACCAGGGTGTTAGCTGGCATCTGATTCAATGAGGTTGCCAGAATGATATCTTTAACCATTCTATTGTGTGACTGAAGCAATGTCAATCATTGTAAGCTCTTCAGTATGCGTGCAACTTAGATTTACTTTTCAATTTTCTTTTATACCCAGAGTCGCACTGTTCAGAATCCAGGCCTTGCCCCAAAGGCCAGGAATGTGCTGCTGGCTACTGCATAGGTTTGTTGACACTCATATGACAGATTTTCAACTATTCTTTCAATTCACTATTACTAGAAAATGAGTTGTTTATCTTTGTTCCTCTTCATCAGATCGATGCAAGAACATTCAGTGTGGCATTGGAGCACGCTGTGACGAACAGACTGGTACCTGCGTCTGCCTGCCGTACTTCCTGGGCAACTCGGAGGTCATGTGCGTTCCACGTAAGCAAGTTTACCGTCTTCTTGTTGATGACTGTGAGTTCAATGAGGAAGTGTGCAATATGGAAAACTGATTAGATTAAAGCAGCTTAATAATATATTTACCACATTGTCTGTTTCCCCGCAGCTATACTGCCACCTACGTGCAATCCGGGATGCGGAGTTGGGGCACACTGTATGTACGCCGTACACAACAAGTGTGTATGCAACCCTGGACTCTACGGAAATCCGTACACGGGCTGCAGTGAGTGCCTACCGCAGTTTACCTTGGACCAGATCATTGTGTTTCACTGTCCAGTACAGTACCTCCGTAAGACGTTACAGCACACGAGGTTGCAGTGTTTTAGCTGGGATAAGCGACGACACTTCACTGCTTGGGAGTGTAGCTGTGTGATGTTATCAGGGTTCCGCCTGCCAAGAACTGGCCTGTGTGACCAGTACAAGTCGCAGTATGAATCTTAGGGCTGAACTGCTGCAGAACCTTCTTGATACATATTCGCAAATAAATGTGAGAAGAAGCCCGCCACAGAATCTCAGTGGCCATGGCATTTCTCTGCTGAGCATGAGGTCACAGATTCAATCCCCGGTCACGGTGACCACATATTGACGGAGGTGAAATGCAAGAACGCTTGTCTACTTAGATTTAGGCGTACATTAAAGAACCCCAGCTGGTTGAAAATAATGTGTGGCCCCCCGCTAGAGTGCATCTCACAGCCCTTTTTGTTGCCGTGGGAATCGATAAACCAAACAGCGAGAAGAAGACTCTTCAGAAAAATGTATTGCATTATCTAATCGAATCAGGTAGCTTAGATATTGTCCACCACCATGAATGTGTCCGTGAGGTTTTACTGTATTCGTAGAACCTGTTCTTGTTTTGATATCGAGTACAGAAAAGAGTTCTGCACTATAGCTTAACTGTGGGCCTTAAAATCAATGTTTTTGATCTGTATTTTGGGTTTGGCATTGTATCATCATATTTTTGGTAAGAGCACAACATTAACACGGACAAAAGGAAGACATACACGACAACACAGCACTGTGTTGAGTTTTTCTTCCTTGTGTCCGTGTTGCTTTTGTACTCTCACCAAAAGTACGATGATTCCCAGCCAACTCGCCCACCTTGCTATCTTGCTCTGGCATTGTATAACCTGGAAGGATGCTCTGTGTTTCTGTGTAGTGCATTTGTGTTGAAGGCTTTGAGCCAAGCATCTCAGGAAGTTACTGAAGCAGTGTTAGGTCACCTACGAGATGCAGTGCGTGCCAGTCTTGTGCATTTAGCTCATCGTAGTCACACACAGCCAATTGTGTTTTCAGCTCAAGACAAGCCACGCTGCACGGCCACCACTTGCGGAAGCAACGCCCAGTGCCATGAAACGGGTGACAAAGTGGAATGCCGCTGCCCAGCGGGATTACAGGGAAATCCATTCACTCGGTGTGATGGTGAGTGTTGTGGATGCTACAGTGATCTGCAAATACTTGGTACTCTTCAGATAAAATGCATTCTTAAGCACTCTGGACTTGCATTACTCATTAGGAAGGAGTTCGTATTCTGGGTTCGACCATCAACATGCTTGGTATGAGCATTAGGCTTAGTATTAGTGTTATATATATATATATGTATATATATTAGTATAGGCCTAGTATCAGCATTTTCTTAGTATCAGCTTTATTAGGCTTTGCATTAGCCATAGCTTTATTACTCAATTTAGTACACTGCACTCAACCATCAACAGGTTAAGAATTAGGTTTGGTATGGGGCATAGCATAGGTATATCTACCAGAGTTAGCATTCTGGTTTCAACCAGCCATGAACAGGTTTTGACTTGGGAAGTGGCATCAAAAAGTTGCACTAGCACATTTATATCCACTGTTCAAATCTTTAAGTGAAGCTGCGCATAGCATGGATCCTTTCTATTCAAATTTCTTATTATGTTGCCTCAATGTAGAGAGCACCTTGTAAAATTCTGTGGGCTAACGAGCTTGCACGCAAAGCACGTCTCTACATGCATGTGCAAGGGGTGCAAGCCCAGTACAGCTGGGTACAACTTTTCACTAAGAATTTCTTTATGTTTGCTCATTGGTTAAAGTCAGTGGCCTATTTCTCATTGTTATGCTTTCTAGGGGCCATTGGTCAGTAGCTATAACAATCACAGCACCATATGTGTAGCATAATTACTCCATGTCTTTCTAGATGCAGGTGCTTGTCAATTGAGCATTGTAGGGCATGGCAACGCGAATGCAATAGCATTGTTTCATAACTACAATGCTTAACCCTCGCCTTTTTCAGACATTGATGAATGCCTTGGTACTGGCAGCGTCTGCGGCACCGACGCTAGTTGCCTCAACACCTTTGGCAGTTTCAAGTGCATCTGCCCAGATGGAATGATCGGAAATCCACTGTTCGCCTGCAGTAAGTTTTGTTTTTCTCCTTGTTTTAATATTTTTTTTTTTGCCAGAGCTCCGTGAGCAACACTTTGAGGTATAATAATTTATGGTATGCTTGAAACTGAGGATCTCACAAAAGTCCCATCTAGTCGTAGAAAAATCGCAGTATATATTTTTAGTTAGGCAATGAGTATTTCGTCCCACTTGCCTAGAGCCTGAACTTTCCCAGAAAAAGACACTAGCTCTAAGGATTTTCTTGCTTGAAGTATTCATCTTCGAGCTTCGTTTATGTCACTTGCCATCGGGTATACGTAAGTCTATATAATGCAGCACAATGAATTTTTTGTAGAAATTATGATGCACGATGTGCCTGTTATAAGTTTTAATTGTCTGAGGAATAATTAATTATGCATTGATGCAAAAGGACTAGTAACAGACTGTCTTTTGCTCGCCTTTGCTCTTACTTCGACATATGAATTCACACTTGACACTTGGCATTTATTCATTTCAAAAGTGCACTATGTAGAATAAAAGAGCAGACAAAGGTAGTGCAACACATCCAGTATGAATTGCTCACGTATCATTATAATCCCTTGTTCAACCTCTGTTGGTAACTATAGTTATCATGTATCGGAAACGGTTGGCTTCGAGGACATCCTTTCTTCAACTACTGTGGGTCACCTCAAGCCTTCATTTTCCTGGGAACTTCCAGCTTGTTTTAATTGTTTAAAATTACTAGTACTATAATGCGCACAATATCTGCTTCACGCTGTGTGTACCACGCTAGTGTTGTGTCTGTCTAGACTTGTATTCCACAAGGCGAACTTTTCAAAACGAGGTCATACCAACTGGCTTCATTCACAGCAATAACATTGTTCTTTCATGCTGCCTTCGTGCATACTTCAAGATGTACGCCGGGTACGTAGGCACACTAGAACTGTTTCAGTAGCACGGGCAAGAACACGGGGAACTGATCCCGTGCCTCGCTGTTTATCGATTCAGCTCCTCGGGGACCGGATACGGTGATACCGGGAGGAGGTGGCGGGGACGTACCTCCACCGCCAGTGCTTCCACCCGTCCCGGTCACGACCTTCACTCCTCCCATTCCACCTGTTGTCTGCAACACGGATCACGACTGTGGGCCCCTCAGTGTTTGCGTGCCTGGAATCGACAACCGCCGACATTGCATCCGTGAGTTGGCTGCTTGTGTGCCTTGCGGAGGTAAAGATTTGCCTCTACTGCAGTAGTACCTCACTGCCGTTAGCTTGAATGTAGAACTCTGATTTCTGCATGAAAATATCTGAATAATGGAGCTTTGAAAACAAACTGACTTCATAGGTGAACCTTCTTCCCCTTTAGTAAGTAAAGAACCTTTTTTTTTTCTTGCATTTGTCAACATCTGGCACTTATTCAAGGTTTTGTGCTAATCCCACCACTATCACCTTTGAGATTACTTGACGCTAACTACTATTCGCTTCAGTGTTGCTTTGAACCAAGAAATTGATATTTGCACAAGCCTAATAAGCAGCTATGACAGCACAGTTGCTCTAATTCAGAATTGCCCTTATAATTTTGGTCTGGCACTATACTGAAAGTGCCATGTTGCATTCTGCAAACATGCCTTTTTCACATAAGATTTTTCTTTTAATTTGCAGATTGCTGCCAATCTCTCAGAACCTTTCTATCATAAATTGTCCGTTATGTCATGCACTTATCTTCAGATGTTCATACAGCATTCTGTGTCAACAGAGGGTACAACAAAGTTTTGTTTTTTAAAAAAAAACACCTGGAGAATGTGGACTCTGTTATCTTGGGATCCATGAAAGGGTTCGTTACCCTCATTTGAGCCATCGGTAAATTCTCACTCGTAGGTCCCTGCGAAGACAGAGTTTGCGGGCCAAATGCAGCTTGTACAGTGGAGAATAGGGTCGGCGTCTGCCAGTGCATACAAGGATTCCAAGGCGACCCTGGTGACTTGGAGACTGGCTGCACACCACCAAGAGGCAAGTTGATGCCTCTCACAAATGCTGGCACAAGATGGCAAACCGCAAACCGTAAATTCTCTCAATTAGCCATTCAGCCTGCGCTGCAATGTACGGTAATCATCTGTGACACAACTTTAACTCGGCAAATTCAACAAGTGCGTTGTTCAACTTCTAATGCTTGTTGAAGTCGTTTGCAGCAAAGCAGTTGGACAGGCGCCCGAGTTTCTCTGGTGTATTTGCTCTGCACCGTGATGGCTGCATAAGTTCTATACTGAATGAATGAATGTGTGTTGTTTAGTGGCACAAGGACCAGGTATGGCCAAAGAGCGCCATGCCAGTGTTAGTGACTTCGCAACGGAGTGATGAGTTCTATGAAGTTGACGTGACGTGGCTGTAAAGGGGCCTTAAAAATAGTCGGTGTTAAGCTCTTAAAATCTATGTGTGATAAGATTATGGCAATGACTAAATTGTGTACTATGAGCATTAAAATGCATTGCAAGAAAATGATACAATATAGAAAATATGTCAGATGCCAAAATTGGTTAGGACACTACCATCTCACTAGAGCCCTTGAAACACAAGAAATTCTATACTGTGTTTCATACTTAGCAGGCAGTGCTATGGAAGCTGTGCAAGTAGAATGATCACGGCATGTGCATTTCGCACTGCAGTTGTTTCTAATCCACGACACCTCTAACGGAATAACTACTTCCTATATTACAACCACAACTTGCGGACATAAGGTTACATCAAATTACATATTGTTTGACCACCTTTATGCTTCCGCTATGTGACATACTACACTATGACAAGCACTGCACTGTGACCGTTAGTCACAGAAACATGTCAATTCGCTTGTTCACAGGCAAATACGTTCAGATCTGCAACACCTTTAATCTAATAAATACGTATGTCATATTTTACAACATAAAATTGTGAGACTTAATGTTACATCAAGTTACATGATGTGTACCTATATCTTTCTTTCTTATATGATGCGCTGTTTTCTTGCTCACAAATGTGAACAATAAGAGGAGTCTCTCTAGCCATCGTAGCGTTGCCTGCAATCTATGTATGCTCTCTGCAGGTGTTTGTAGTTAAAACTTGCATGTATGAAAAATGCAGCACAGTTATTTATCAGCAGGGTAAATTTAACAGGATTAGATTTATCCAGTCCTGCCCAACTTACTGATGCTACAAGCAAACCTCCGGCAGTTTTACTAACTTACACCTTTTCTTTTTCTCTGTCTTTTATTCAAACAGCTGGAACCGTCTGTGAAACGGACGATGCTTGCAATCCTAATGCTGCTTGCGTGGTCAGCCAAGACAACACCCGCAAATGCCAAGGTACCATTTTCTCTGCATTTGTGTTATTATTTGTCTCTAGGTATATAAGTTTAGGTTGCAAAGTAGCAGAGACAGTTAAGCACTAACAACGACATGTCATTTTTCTAAGTAGTCAAAGCAGTGTCGCCTGTAGAACACCGATACACAAGATCATAAGTGCCATCGCGCCATGAATAATCAAATGCAATGTGATTTTTACAACACTCTTGAAATATTAGCCTTGTTAGTAATGAACACAGTATGGTTTTACCTCATGGTTCAAAAACAATATTACTTAACTTTGCTTTGACAAGATGGAAGGCACACCATTTGCCAGCGCCTTCACCACAAAGTTCAAAGAAAGAGAGAGCAGTTAACAGGAAATGGTTCACCAGAAGCTGTTTGCAATTATTAAACACTGGTGATTCAGGCCAGATTGGCAATTGTTGCTTACCGAAATTGATAGCAGTGGCAGACATCAGAAATTATACTGTGACCTATAGTAAGCTCTTTAATTAACTAATTCTAGGTAATTAACATTTTAAATGACATTACTGCACACATTGCATGTGTTTAATCAAAGCCAGTAAGTGTCTAAAGCATGTCCATTTGGCAGGAATACGGAGACTAGTGCTAGTTCCGAGAAAGCCACACTGAACCAATGGCTAAATGCATTGGCATTCCATGCAGTTTCTGACGAATCCTCCCTTATATAAGCACTCCAAGGCAGAACAAAGCACCAGCATATTTTTTCGCTGCTTCTCAGGACGGACGTCTCAAAACTGGTGCTAGTCTCGTGAATCTCACTTACTGGATGCGCCTCGAGTAATAACCAGCCTCAATTCACTTTCAATCTTATTTTTCTCCAGATTAATTATGGTGTACTTAAAACCAAGAAAAGAAATTCCTACCTGCCACCTAGCATTTTTATTTGCCAAAGAAGACACAGGTACACGCAAGGATTGTGTACTATGCTTAACTTAATTCACTAAGTTTGGAGTCTCTATATCTTTACGGTCTCGTTATATTTATTTTGTGCCACTGTGTTTTATAGCATCAACTTCGATCCACTTTACAGATGTCTGCATCAACACTCAGTGTGGTCCAAATGCTGTTTGCCATGCCATTAGCCACAGAGCAAACTGCATTTGCAAGGATTCCTACTACGGTGATCCCAACGATCTTATTCGTGGCTGCACAAGTAAGTTGACTTGGAATGCACACATTTTGCATTTCTTGACACTTGCTATGTATTTGCATTATCTGTGTAGCAACCAACGTGAAGATCTTGGAGATAGTTACGACATCTTATTCAAATACTTCATTTATTTATGCGTTAGAATAGTTATCAACTGTGTTAGTTGATCAGCCATTCGTTAGCCTGGGCCTGTATTCTGGTTCATCAGTACTTTTGGAGTATAGTATCACTTTCAGTGAACCCTGGTTGGCTAGTAGAATGCCTGTTTCTGAAGTGAGGTGTTGCATGACTCCAAAGTAAAGTTATCTTCAATGTGATCATTTGAGAATACGACCCCTGCAGTGTAATATGCATTAGTAAGTAAGAAGGGTAGTATGCTAAATTATGCCACGTTGTGATAAGCCCTTTGCTTGTATTTGTCTAACACTATCTTGTAATAGGCCCCATACTTGCTTTAATTTCTTAACATTGTGCCGTTTGCTGTTATGTAAACTTGGAGGTAGCGTGAAAATCTGGCATAAAACTAAGTACCAAGCATTCAGTGTCACAAATCTTGGTTGGAAAAAATGTCATTTAATTGCATTTAACTTTACTTGCCTTTTGGGAGATTATCTGGGAAGCACTGTTTGCAGTTTTTCAATGAGCAAACTCCTACAGTGTATTCTTTGAAAGCAGTGAAATTACAGACACAATGAATAGAACCCTGATCCTAATCAATTATTCTTGCTTTTTGCAGCCAAACCACAACACGAGTGCTTGGAAAACAAAGATTGTGGCGAACGTTTTGAGTGCAAACTTGGCACTAAGGGAGTCAAGCAGTGCAGAGATGTCTGCGAAGACAAGACCTGTGGCAAGAATGCTGTCTGCTTGGGAGAGCATCACAAAGCCATCTGTGAATGTCTGCCAGGCTTCATTTATGACGGCACAGGCTGCCAGGTGCCCGATGACTGTGCGGTTGACCCAGACTGCCTTGAGCACGAGGCCTGTCGCCACCAGGCCGGAGGAAACAAGTGTGTCGACGTCTGCCTGCGACACGCTTGCGGTCCGAATGCAAGGTGTGTGGGACAGAAGCATGTCCCAACGTGCTTCTGCCGAGAGTCCTTCTTGGGCAACCCGAACGACCGCATCAGGGGTTGTCAGCCGCTACTCGACGTCTGCATCCAGGATGCTGACTGTGCGGAGAGCGACCGCTGCCTACCTGACTCAAGAGGCATCAAGAACTGCACCAGAACCTGCATCAAGACTCGCTGTGGCCCCAATGCACACTGCATTGGTAGGCTTCACAGGCCTGTCTGCGAATGTCGGGAAGGTTACAACGGTAATCCCGGTGATGTTGCGCAGGGCTGCACACCCATAGCTCGTGACCGTTGCCACAGCAACCATGACTGCAAGGGATACGAGGTTTGCAAGATTACTCCGGTGGGAATCAAGGACTGCATTGAGCTTTGCCTCGACTATGAATGTGGACCGAATGCAAACTGTATTGCCATGGACCACCTGGCAGCTTGCGAATGCCTTCCGGGATTCGCCGGAAATCCCCACGACCTGCGAAGAGGATGCATGCGACACTTGTGTGAGCAGGACCACGACTGTTCTGACTCTGCCGTATGTTTGTTGACTCGAGTTGGCATCAGGAACTGCACCGATCCATGCTGGGACAGGCGCTGTGGTCCCAATGCTGACTGCATCACAGTACACCACAAGGCCACTTGTGAATGCAGGCCTGGGTATGAAGGACTCGCTGATGACAATCGAGAGGGCTGCACTCCTACTCCGAAGTGCCGAACGAGCAGTGACTGCAGGGATGACGAGATTTGTGCCGTTGACCGCAACGGCATCAAGAGTTGTCTTCCAGGTTGCACTACCACCTTGTGTGGACAAAACAGTGTCTGCAGGACAGAGAATCACATAACTATCTGCCAGTGTCGCGAGAACTTCGTTGGAGACCCATACAATCGTGAGACTGGATGCTATGTTCAACCTGAACGATGTTACAGGGACAACGATTGCCCTTCTATTGCTGTCTGCAAGAGGGTATTTGATGGCAAGAATGATTGTTACGACGCCTGTGAAGGCCATAGTTGTGCTCAGGGCGCTGTTTGCCAGGCGGTTAATCACAGGCCAACTTGCGTTTGCAAGCCGGGCCTCGTTGGTGACCCCCTGGCGGGCGGTTGCCACATTCCGGACGAATGCCAGATTGACGAGGACTGCAGAGAGGATCTCATTTGCCGACCCGACACGACAGGCCTGAGAAAATGTGTTTCTGTGTGTGTCTACGAGAAGTGTGCGCCAAATGCTTACTGTACAGGTGTGCGTCACAAGGCTCAGTGCATCTGCCCCCCTGGCACACAGGGGGATCCTTACAATCCTCACATAGCTTGCTTGCCAACTCAGCCTGTTGCCGAAGGTTGCACCTCTGACGATGAATGCGCCTCTCACGAGGTGTGCATTCATGGCGACAAGTGCACCGACGCTTGTGAAAGAAAACAGTGCGGCCCCAACGCAGTTTGCCGTGTGCACAACCACCGGCCGTCTTGCCACTGTCTGCAAGACTACAAGGGTGACCCTGACAACCCAATAAACGGATGCCGGCCAAAGGACGAGTGCCAGATTGATGAAGACTGCAAAAGGCTGACTGATGTCTGTCGAACTGACAACACAGGCAGCAAGAGGTGCTTTGACGCTTGCCAATTCAACAAGTGCGGGCCAAACAGCGTCTGCGTTCCGAGGCAGCACTCGTATGAATGCCAGTGTCGACACGGCTTTGTTAGGGATCAAGAGAATGTGCTTGGCTGTGTCGAGCGAGAGCACGACGAATGTCGCAACCACACTGGCTGCCCCACTACAGCCGCCTGCATTCCCAACACCATTGGTGTGATGAAGTGCGCTGAAGTTTGCATCAGTTTCAGCTGCACACCCGATGCAGACTGCATTGCATTCAACCACAGGGGCCGTTGCACGTGCCGAGAAGGCTATACCGGAGATCCCAACAGCAGAGGAGGGTGCCAGAAGATTCCAGAACCAGAGTGCATTAACCACGCTGACTGCCCCCACCCCAATGAGGTTTGCCAATTTGATGAAGCCTATGGCGAGCGCAGATGTCAAGATGGCTGCAAGTTCCTAAAGTGTGCCCCTCGTGCTGTGTGCGTCGTTGACAACCACCTACCCAAATGCACATGTCCAAACGGCCTCTACATTGGCGACCCTTACGACCAGCGTGAAGGGTGCAAACAGGTGGAGTGCCTCAAAGACGAAGATTGCCACATCACCAAAGCCTGTTTTCCAAACTTTTACTGCGAAGACCCTTGCGTAGATGGCTGTGGAGTCAACGCCGGCTGCGTGGCTCAGAACCACCAGCGTATTTGTCACTGCCGTCCTGGCTACACTGGCGATGCCTTGGTTCGATGTGAGGAGATTCACTATTGTGATTCCAACCCGTGCCACTCTTCGGCAAAGTGCATCGACGTGCCGAGCGGCTACGAGTGCGTCTGTACAAACGGCTTCATTGGGGATCCATACCGCCAGGGCTGTCGCCATCCCAACTCTTGTCCTCACGGTAATGGGGACTGCCCTAGTCACCTTGCCTGTTACCCCGACCGTCTTGGTCAACCAATGTGCCAAAACCCCTGCGACCATTTCAAGTGTGGCTTGAACACCGCATGCCGGGCCGAAGGCCACGCTGCCACTTGTGAATGCCAAGTGCACTTCAGGGGAGATCCAGCTGTGGGATGCAGTCGTGAGTCTGTCGTCTGCCTGAGCGACCACGACTGTGCGTCTGGCTATGCTTGTGTCGATGAGCAATGCCGTCTTGTCTGCACCCGAGAAAGTGACTGTGCTGCCGGTGAGAAGTGCATCAACAGCCGATGTGTCCAGCCTTGCTTCTCCCACACAGATTGTCCTCCAAAAGAAGCATGCCTCAGCGCTGGTTACTGCCAAGTTGGTTGCAGAAAGAACAGCGACTGCCAGCACGATGAAACCTGCTCACAGAACCGCTGCCAGAATCCGTGCGAGATCAAGGGCTTGTGTGGCCCCAATGCCATTTGCAAGGTCAGCAACCACGAAGCCAACTGCAATTGTCCTGACGGCCTTACCGGAAATCCAACCCCTATCATAGGCTGCAAAAGGCCGGTGGTTACATGCACAGGATCTTGTCCCAAGGGCTTGTCATGCATAGAGAACAGGTGCCGAGCCGTCTGTAGTGGCTGCATCATTGGAGAAGCCTGCGTCAACGACTTTTGCATGTGTGAGTTTGTGGATTTCTTTCATTAGTAAGTTGTGAATGTCCTTACCACAAAGTGAACAATTGCTAAGTAATATATAACTTAGGTGGTGAACGCATTCAAAAATTATTTGTTTCTTTCTTGCATTGGGTGTGTGCAGCATCACTACTCTAGTGTTCCCTGAGCTTCTAGCTCAGTTTCCTCAAGAATAAAAAGGAAAATGACTGACGTATGATTCATCCTGGTAACACTGTTTTTAATGTATGAAAGCACGACTTCCTCCCAGTATAAAGTTTTGGACAGTGAAGCTATTCGTGTGAATTTGATTTTCATTTGAGACATATCTTCACTGGCAGCAGCTGGTGATAATTGAAAAGGCATTGGAAAATTATGCCAATACTGTCTAAGCTAGAGTTGCTTCAAATACAGTGTTTGTGACTGCGAATTACAACCATGAATTCATAAAGGAACAGTACCAAACTGGGGGTACTGTATATGGGGACCGTATCATTCAACCTCTCTCAAGAGCAGGCTGCCTGTAAAAACATCTCTTCCTTTGTTTCTTTTTCTTTTTTTTTTTTTGCTTAGTGTGAATGCAGTTTGTAAGCATTCGACACAGATGTCCCTGGGCAATAAATAATTTCTTTCCCCTCTCTTTGTTCGTAGCGGCATGCTCTGGTGACAGTGACTGCCCAGCTGGAGAGCTCTGCATCCACGGCTACTGCCAAGTAGGCTGCCGATCAGACAGTGACTGCCAGGTGTACCAGCTCTGCTCACTTAACCACTGCTCCTGCAAACCGGGTTTCCACACAGTGGAACATGGCTGTGAAGGTGACTCACTCATTCTTTCCCATCCTAGCAACATGAGAAGATGTGCCAATGTAGGGCCCAATGTTGTGCCACAGTAGCCTTACAGTGGACAATGTTGGTGCAGCATTGGCTCTGCTTACAGTGCTACTTGAGATCTGTGCCTTTAACACATACGTATGTCTAGTGAAAGAAACGTGCCACTTTGTTATATTCGATCCTCAATATAAACCTTTATTCATATTGATAAGACGCTTTACGTTTACTTCATTTTCAAATAATTGCTATATGTGTTTTTGTTACATCAAGGTTCAACTGTGTTTCACAAGCTTACATTAGCTGGGTCAAATTCAACTAGTTTTCAGACAATCGGTTCATGCCAAGAAAGAAAGCAGCAAACACACTTTGATAGAAGCATTGATATGACTCTACTGCCGATGATTTTATTTCTAGGATATGTCAATGAGTTTGTCTCTTCTTTTTGCCCCTCTTTTTAGATATTGACGAATGCCTGAACAACCCATGCCATTCCACCGGCATCTGTGAGAACACCATTGGCAGTTTCGTGTGCCGTTGCCCCGAAGGATTCATCGGAGATGGCTTCTCGGGTTGTACGAATCCTGGCGAATGCCCTCGAGGCGATTCGGATTGCCCGCTGAATGCTGCCTGCGACCAGAATGGCGTGACCAAGTGCATCAGTATGTTGCTCATTCATTATATTAACTGTACAGTGGAGCATGCTGTGCTAACTCACGTTTAATCTCATTCAAAGGTCATCACAAGCAATGAAAATTGCGTGGACATAGCTATTGAATTGCCTATAAGTTGTGATTAAAAATAAGCTTTGTGTACCGTTTCACCTCTGCTGTCCTCTCTTATGCATGTCCACCTTTTAAAACACTAAAACCAAAAAATATTTTGAAAAGCTCGATGGATAACCATTATGATGGAAATTCTGTTTAACAGCTTCCAACTAAAAGTATGCCTTTTCTAAGCAGTTATTACATATTTCACCTTCTGAGTTGTCATCAACGTGCCACTGTCTTTTCTAATGAGGAGCAACACTCTCAGGAACACCTTCGATAATTTGGGAAAGAGCCATGGTAACATTATACAGGAAACGGTGCTAGTCTCAAATGCCAACATTTTAGCTTATGACTGAATAAATTACTAACTTTTGTCAGTTTGATTGCCAGTTGGCAGTCTCTGTTTGCTTGCTCTCCCAAGACTAACTTGAATGTTCGCCATGTCTCCAGATCCTTGTGAAGAAGAGCCTTGTGGACCAAATGCAGCCTGCACTGTGGTGAATCACAAGAGACAGTGTGCCTGTCCTCGAAGTGCCCTGTACACCGGTGATCCTTATGACAAGAACAGAGGCTGTGTTCAAGGTACAGTGTGTTCACCTCAGAGGTCTTATGCGTCCAGCAACGATCTTCTGCAGTCGACTTCTGTTGATTTGACACTAATCAATTCAACATTCTTCTTAATTCCGATGTGTCTTGAAGTACCAGTAGGCGCCCATACCTTTTAAAGCCCTTCCTTTATTCTGATGTTAGGAAACTACTTTGAACCAGTTTTGCATGTCTTACTGGGGTCCAGTTGATGGAAGTTGACTTAGCTGATACAGTACCATTTGTTTGCCTTCTAAAAGCACATAGTCACACTCCTGCAAATTTTATTGCAATGACATTAACCAAACATTCTGTTTCCTGCTCCTTCTGTGCATACTTGTTTTTCCAAACAAGAGGAACCTTTTATATCTTCTATTTGTTTATTTTTATGTGACAGTTATTCGCTGAGCTGTGCAGGATTATTGATGCCAGTAAATACTGGTATCATCCGAGTTCTATCATTTTATTCCTAAGTGTAGTTTAACCACTGATAAGATTAGGATTACATCATTGATGAGCTGCAGCATGATGCTTAGCAAATAAATGCTGTTTTTCTTGCAGTGGACTGCCTTCATGACACGGACTGCCCAGTCAACCAAGAATGTGTTCATTTTGTTTGTGAAAGTAAGTGTACCAAGGACTGAGCCATGTATTAACGTATCGTGTCTTGATGTCACTTTCAATCTCAATACTGCTGTTGCGTTGCTCAAGGCATGCATGTATTCCATTGCAGGCCCTTGTGACAGGGTACAGTGTGGACCTCACGGTACCTGTACTGTTAAGGACCGCCAGGCTTTCTGTGAATGCAAGCTGGGCTACGAGAACAACGGAAGACTCAACTGTGTTGGTAAGGCTACAGGTCACTTATTTTGCTGTGCTTCAGATCAAGGAACTCTAGTTGTTATTGTTGTATCTGCGCATACTGTTATGATACAGCCTTCTTCTTGTGGTGCCACATTTTTGCAAATATAATGTGATACCTTCTTGTAAAATTATTCGTCTAAGCATGAGCATTGTCATCAAAACTGAGCTTTAGGTATATAGCACAAGATATTTGCCCCCCTTTACCCTTCAGTGCATGCTGGGATTAGCCACCAGGCAACTGAGCTGTGCAGAAAAGCCAGCATCTCAATGTCAGTGTTAATATGGGTGGGTACCCATGTATTGGAGAGGGCGTCCCTTCAAGGAATCTAAAGTAGAACATGGGGAAATGATATGATGGAGCTTAACAGTCTGAATACTTGGTTCACATCTATGATATGGATGGATGTCCTGCCACACTTTGCTGAAACGTTTTATTTTAAACCTAAGGTTATGACTTGTGTCAGGATTGCAACACTTTTATTTCTGGTTATAATTAGAGTGCCCCCTGGGATTATGTTGTCATGAATATAACGCTGTAATGGTACTCAGAATATAACGGCACTTAGTATGTGTGCGTCCATTTCTACATTCACATTGGTTTTTTTTTTTCTTCTCTTGTTTCTTTTAGATACGGATGAATGCAAACAGCACCCATGCCACTACACTGCTATATGTGAGAACAATCCGGGAAGCTACATCTGTCGATGCCCTAGCAATTTGATTGGCGATGCCTACGGAAAGCAGGGAAGCGTTGGATGTAAGTTTGGCATTGTTTGTTGGGCTATGTGCTTAAGCACTTTTGTGCCCAATAAGGAGCTGCTGATCAATTTCTGTTAAACCTTTTCACTTGTTGATGACAGCACATATTAACCTGAACTTTTCCTTCCCCACCTCCCTTCTCTTTTCTTTTTTTTTCTTTCTTTTGCAGGTCATGATCCAAACATCTGCTATAATGGAAATGCTGATTGCCCTCCAACATCTGCTTGTATTGACATCAATGGAACACCATACTGCAGAGGTTTGTAATGGCCTTTCAAGGAGGTGGCAAAGAGTTGACTTCAGTATTTTTTATCTTGCTCTACATACGCTAGTAGTGACAGTCAAAAGGATAACAAATTTGTTGTCATTGTTTATCTGCACTGCCTTCTCTGTTTAAATGCTTCTTTACCTCAACATTTGCAGACTTGTGTGAAGACCCAACGACATGCGGTATCAATGCCAACTGTAGCACTGTTAACCACAGAGCTGTTTGCTCTTGTCGTCCTGGATATACAGGCAATGCAAAGCACCGCTGTGAGCTGGGTGAGTATTAGTTGCTTTAACTATTAAACAAACGCGAGTAAAGTGAATCGGTAATTGTGGTCTCCTACCAAACTATGGTCAAAGCCAGTGCTTCGTGTTTCTCTTTCTATAATTCTGAGCATGAAATATTGCACGCTTATTACACACAGAAATAACAAACCTGTGGCATGCAAAGTGCTCGATGTCACATGCTTCATTTCTAACACTGCTTTCTTTTTTTTTTCTCCACGGTGATTTTCCAGTTGAATGCACAAGGGATGAAGAGTGCCGCAGCACTGACATCTGCATCCGAAACAAATGCGTTGGTGAGTTTTCTTGTAGAATGTAGTATATATATTTACAACATAATAGCAGGGCTCACAGTTCCACCTGAACGCTCTTAATTCAGATGTTGTACACTGCACTCTCGTTACCAAATGCCAGATGTTCATGTGAAGACTTGAGCTCCCTCTCACGTGCTTTCTGCTCCTACATTGTAGATTCGTGCCAGAGCAACGCCAAGTGTGGCGTGAACACCATCTGCGTCTCTCAGGACCACCAGGCAATCTGTCGATGCAGGGACGGTTTCCGTGGCAACCCCAGCACGGGATGCATAAGTGAGTATGGCTGTCCGTTACTCAAAACTGGAACACCGACTGTTGAAATGGCTGCGTGCAGTGCGACACGCCGTCACTCTATACAATTTAGTTCGTTTGTTCATTGAGCATCATTATTGCTGAAACTGTTAGCTTGCTTGGAAAAAAACGAAGTACAGTAGGCTCTCTCGAGACAAAAGATCAACATGAAAGAACTTTGGTAATCTGTTCATCCTACGAGAAGCTTAGCTCAGCAGAAGCGCACTACTTATGGGCAACTAAACTAAGGTGCGTTAACTATTGAGCTTACCAGACACTTTATTGTAACAAAGCTCGTCTTGGAGTGACTGCACTGTATCACTAAAGTCATGAAAATGCTGCATCTGCCATATGTTGTGTTACAAATCTTGTTACTCTAGGATTCATCTAGGTAAGGCGGGGACAATAAATTTTAAAAAATGTAAACAGATGCTGATAAATGTGAGGTTTAAAGGGAATTCTTGCAGCTCTTGGTATTAATTGCCACGGCGCATCAGTAAAGCGAGTATCTGTGGATCCATTGAAAGCTAAGGCCTCTGGAGACCTGTGTGCATGTGCGCTTGAACCTGTGTGAAGTAACCCGTGCACATCTGATGGGAATATACTTTTTCTCTGCATTCTTGTGTACGTGTATGCAGTAAACTAGGTAGTCCGACTTTGCGCTGTTATTTCTTTGCGCTATCTGCTGTCCACATTATTACAACTTCTCAGTGTTTATTTATTTGCCTCTTTCATCGTAGAAAATATTCCATGCTCAACCGACAATGGATGCCCGATTGGAGAATTTTGTTACAAGGGGCTCTGCAGAGGTAAGTCTGTACAGCTCATTTACTAGCTACAGGCTTTCAAGTTATTTTAGGTGGTATACATCTGTGCTTGTCTGGTTCATTCAGCAGTGTTGTTCTGTTCATCCTTTCGGTCACTGAGAGGAAAGAAAAAGATATCTCATTTTTTGAACCTAGAGAATTGAAGCCACAATGACCTAATGTCTACAAATACTTGTTTCGTTAGTCTTGACCCCATTTAATGAAGCAAATCACAATTAACGTGGGCTCATTTTCTCACTAGTACTCGTGGCCTAGTTTTCACTCACTCAAACCTTGGTCTCTTTTTCAGTCTATTGCCAGTCGGACAGAGAGTGCGGCAGCAACGAAATCTGCGAAGATGGTAGATGCAGAGGTAAGCACAACGCACCTTAAATTCTCAAATAACATTGCGTTTAATTCCCGAAGAACTAGTGGCCATCAGCAAAGGCCATCGGGAAAAATTTTAATTACAACTGCCATCTCATTCGTTGCAGAAATTTGCCGGTCCAACAGCGACTGTCCTGACCAGTTCCGATGTGTTACTGGCAACTGCGAGCCAGGTTGGTTCAAAGATAATTTCATAAACGATTTGGTCGGTCTTGAATGGCTTAGGATTGATCACTGAGCTAATGTGCGTGTGTTTTTTTTTTTTTTTTTCAGTTGACAGATGCTTTACCAACACCGAATGCACTGAAAACCAAGTTTGTAGGTCAAGTGAAAGAGGCTATGACACTTGTGGAGGTGAGTGAGAAATGTGGCAGCCGGTGTTCACAACCAAAGTTCATTGCATAATAGAGACAAAAACTGCTTCTCCAAAGTCAGGAAAGTTTTGACTACTATCTCTTTCTTTTTGTTAAATCTAAGGCCATTTAAGCTCTCTGGCCTCATTTTAATGTTTGTTGCATGACTGTAAATAAACTGCGTTTTACTTCAGCACACCCAAAAGAAAATTGTTTTACTTGAAGATACAGACTGTCATGTTGTTTTTGTTGCTGATTATTTGCATTGTAGCTAACAGGTACCAATCTTACCTTTTGGGGGTGAAGCTTGGAATGACGGCTGCTTACTGCATACCACAATGTGCATAAATTGTCAACTGGCATGTTAACCTGCAAACACTTATTCAAGCACGTTTGGGCACCATTACAGATCCTTGTGAGAACATTCTCTGTGGTAGAAATGCCATCTGCATCTCCAACAAGCACAGCGCCGTCTGCCAGTGTCTAGATGGATACGTTGGCGATCCTCTTGATCAAAGACAGGGCTGCATCAAAGGTGTGAAGTATTTCCTTACTCTGTCTGTTCCTAACTGGTATTCAAACGCTCTGACATTCACACCAATGGTACTTTTACTCAGTCATTTGCTGAAAGTTATACATGAATAGTTGTACTAGTAGCAACAGTGATGGTTAGTTCCCAGTCCAATATAGCTCAGGCTTATTGGACTGGGAATAAAGGGTAGCAAATCAATCTTGACGGAGGCTGCGATTCACAGTGCATCACGAAACATGCACAGTAGTTATATGCCGTGATGACAATAAGTATAGTTGAGGGACTGTTAACCCCTGTATGAAACAGTACTAGCAAAGAAGTGTTAAAGTTACTATATTTAAAACAGCCTAGCATGGACTATGAAATATTTTACACGGCAATTTCAGGATTGCTAGCTCTTCTTATTTTAAGTGATAAACTGTTCTTGATTTTTTTCACCACAAAATTCAACAACCTTCTCACATTGTACGCAAAAGATGTTTAAAAAACAACCAGGTGAGCTTTTCTGATTGACAAACATTTCTTTCTTGACCACTGCAGTAAAGGAGCAGTGATAAAAATAAAGTGCAGCACTGATATACTCTGTTCTACCATGACGGAAGTGTCTGCATGCTTGGTGCTTAAAGGATGCCGCACTGCACCTAATTTGTGCCTTGAGGATGAACCGCACTGTCATGATGGATTCTATTCTGTTCAGGGAAGCTGTCCATGGGGGCGGGGGGGGGGGGGGGGGGGGGGGGGGGGGGGGGGGCTTTGCGAAGGGTTCATTGTTACGATTAAAAGGGTTGAAATTTCTAAAAGTTGCTTGCCATGGATTCTAGGCCAGTAAAGAAAACAGATTCAATGAAGATAACAAGTTAGCATTGATGAGATTGTTTACCGGCGAAAAAGAATGAATCACGTAAATGGAATCAATTTTATAACATGTGCGACTTGCTATGTTTCTGTTTACTCGCAGCCGACTGCTTCAAACATGAGGACTGTCCGACGAGCAGGATCTGTACTGAGCACAAGTGTGTCGGTGAGTGTGTGCTCTCCAGAGATTTACTAACATTGACATGTCATAATGTGAATTTTATAAAGAGCTAACCAATCAGATTACAGGGCAAATGATGCTTTGTGTTAAACCCCTTAAGCTGGAGTAAATTGGTAGTGAGCTGTTGTTGGGGCTTGTACAAAAATCAAATTCTATCACACTTGATTCTGCCTGAGTCATCGCCACACCTATAATATGGAATAGGCAAAACATAGCATACCAGTACAGCAGTTAATTATAGTACTTGGATGTAAGTAAATGCCCGCAGAGATTCTGGAGGTGACCACGTGATGGTTTATTCTGCGGTAATCAGGATATCTTGTTGCAGGGGTACGCTAGTTGACATAATAAATTCAGACATATGTGATAACTCAAACACACTTCAGCTCTTGCAGGGAAGAACCACATAGAGGCTACCACCAGCAAGGAATGGGCAAATTAAGGTTGAGAATGATACCTGTCTCAGCATAAATAGTAGACTAAAATGTCTAGCTTTAAGATGATGTTTAACAACAGCATTCGTTCATCCCACTCTTGAAGTTTTGCTGTCATAAAACAGCAGGTTAAGCATTTTTCCACTCATGAATTTTCACATTTTTTCTTTCCCAAGATCCGTGCATAATGAGACGCGGCTGTGGGGCCAATGCGGTTTGTGAAGCGAGAAACCACGCTGCCATCTGCCGCTGCCGAGACGGCTACGAAGGCGACCCCGTGACTGGCTGCCAGCTGATTGACTACTGTCTGAAGCAGAATCCTTGCCACCCTACGGCAATTTGTAAGAACAAGTTTGGTGGAGCCACGTGCGAGTGTCCACCGGAAAGGCACATCGGAAACCCCAACAAAGCCCCAGGATGTGAGTTTTCCTTGCAACGCATTCTTCGTGTGTAAACGTTTTAGCTTAGGCACCATTCTCGTCTTTGGTGGCAGCATTTTAGTTGGTAGACAGGAATGGAATGTGCATTTAGTAATAGCAGTGGGGGTGTTGATTGACTTCCTTGTTTTTTTTCCATCGAAAGGCCGGCATCCGAATGAGTGTCCCAATGGAGATTCAGACTGCCCGCCAACTGCGGCTTGTCTCTCGGATGGTGGTGGACCGCCAATGTGCAAAAGTGAGTGGTTACCACTGGCAATCTTTTTCATATGTCAGTGACCCTTGAATCTTTTAAACAAGTGGTGCAAAGGTCCTTCTCTTTACCGGTTTGTGAGATGTTGCAGGAATAAGACATCTCTGCAGCTATTTTATTTAGAGTGGACTCAGTAGTACTTCAGACACACATAAGTGCTCTGTATTGCACATTTTCTGCCTGCTGGATTTGTCGTGCGGTTTTTATTTTTGTCTTCTGGCATGAACACATTAGAATACTGGAAAGGTAGACATGCAAAGCACCGGTTACCCTAGCTTTGAGTCGAGAATCAAGTGCTTTGTGTATCTGCTATACTTCCACATTCTCTTCAGCTTAGGTATTGGTCAGCATTTTTTTTTAATATTGAGGCAGAATTACACGCTACTAATCCAAGCACTTCACAGCCAATTTATACTCGACTACTCATCCGGGCGGATGTCCAAGCACCTTGACACCTCGGCCTCACGATGCAGCTTTTTCATTTCGATTTGATGCCTCCCATAGGCCACGTTTAACTCCAGTAAAATGAGGATGATTGTTCATGTGGTCACTATGCGCATCACAATGGACCCTCGACATCACTGTGCACAGGTCCCTGCGGCCTCCCCAACACCTGTGGTCCCGACGCCATCTGTCGGGTGGAGAACCACAGGCCCAACTGCTTCTGTCCACATGGTTTCACTGGGCAGCCCTACAACAATCTACAGGGATGCGTTCGAAGTGAGTGCTACCTGGAAGGTTCCCAGAACTCTTACAGTTTGGCATTAAATTTTAAATGTTTTGTCTTATTTACTTTCGTATCACTCACATGATGTTTGGTACGTTTCAGTTCCTCCATTCTGTGATGATGACAGAGCGTGCCCAGCACCCATGGTCTGCGAGAAACGCCGGTGTAGACGTGAGTTGAGGTTTTTATTGTCAGAAATATTGCTCAACAACTTAAAAATGAAATTCCTGGGTAGTCTTTAAATGCAGCATGAAAAGGTACTTATGCACTTAATTACTGTACATAGGGGTCAAAATCTGAAGGCACAAAGCGCTCAGGTGGTTCACTTAAACACGACACAGTTCCTGTGTCTGAAGCCTCTTCTTCCCATTTCCTCAACAATATATACTATACTATATGACTACTTACATAACAGTGGCATCATGTTAGCTTTCCCATATTTCCCCATTCTTTGTGTTAAGCGCTTTTAATACCTTCATGGTAAGCAAAAAGAAAAGCAATTTCTGGTTAAAACTTTATGTAAAGAAGTCTTGTTAAGATATACTTAATTATACCTGTGGGGATTCAGCTACATGTACTACATGTAGGGTCTAGATAAATCAGAGTGAGATTAAAACAACCCAATTACATTTTGTGTACATAAATGAAGAAACAAGATTACGTTGTGGTATTGGATATCGTCAGGTTGATGCTGTGGTATTGCTGCATTGCTCTAGCATTGACCTAGCGGCAGTAGTACTGACATATGACCATTACAGTGTACTAGTCATATTCCTTTTTTGGTTCCCCGGAAAATTTCAGTGAACTCTTTAAAAACAAAGTGGTTTGCCACGCACCTTTATCTGCGTCATTTTTTTTTTTCCACGTCTCTACAGCTCCCTGCTCAAAGAGGGATGAATGCGCAGCCCGTGAGCTTTGTGTGGATGGCCACTGCATCCAAGGCTGTTTGCAAGACAAGGACTGCCTTGACAAAGAAATCTGTTTGGACCGAAATTGCATTGGTAAGTGTTTTGTGCAGATTGCTTTACAAATTAGTTATTAAAAACAATTATGGAAGTGTTGACATTACAAGGAATAAAAAAAAAACTATATTTTTTTTCTTCTTTCAGTTGGTTGCCGGAAAGACGAAGACTGCCGCTACAATGAAGCCTGTGTTCTGAACAGCTGCAAGAGTAAGAATAATTGTGCCGTCTATTCTTTATGTATCACTTGAATCTCTTCTCTTGGCATAGCTTGTTATCAAGATTTATCATTCAATTAAAAATTAAACAAATTATTTCAGTTATTGTTTATTCATACAATGATAACAAAAAAGGAAATTTGTTTAGGAGGCTGATAAAAAGGCATGTCTGACATTGTATGAGATCCCTTTCCCATCTCAGGTTCAATTCAACTCAATTAATTTTTATTTCACCATACACATGGTTGGAGCTATGGCCTTCAATCTTTGATCTGGTTATGTTTCTGCAATGCCTTTTTGTTCTTCCAGCACTATTTGGCAAAGTCAGTAAATTATATGAGCAGAACTTGTTCGTAGTTCAAACAATGCATAAGACATTTCTGGAAAGGAAGTCCTCCCAACTGCCCGCTTGAGAAAGGAGAATGAGCGCCCACAAGCTTGCTTATGCTATCTAAGTTGGAGGACTTGTTTGCTGTTCCTGTCACAATGCTTTTGTGCTCGTGACCACTGCAAAATTAATTGCATTCTGGGCTGCAGACCCTTGTGACAGTCCAACAGCCTGCGGTACCAATGCTGAGTGCCAAGTGATCAACCACAGGACAGAATGCCACTGCCCAAACAGATTCACTGGAAACCCTCACATCTCATGCCAGCGAGGTGAGTTGTCAATTGTAGAAGCAACTGGGCACCTGTCCTGCTTTCCAGGCTACATGATTACAACTTGGAAATGTATCTGTTGTCGCTTATGCTGTCAGATTTCTTAGTGAGAGTATGCAATGTCAGAACACTGAGGATGGCAATTGTAATAAACAGGGAGAAAGAGACGTGAGGCTACGCATACCTGTTTGACATTTCTGTGGTGCCGGTAATCTTGTTTACAAAAGCGATATTATTGCAGCAGGCATGTGTGGGACTATGGTAGGACTTTATCAATATTTTGCCTGTTTGTACGATTTCCAGATTGGAAGCTAAACATTTTTGGAGTATCTGTGTGTGTGGTTGGGTCAGTACATTAGAGTATACAGGGTGCGTCAGCTAACTTTAGCCAGAGTTTAAAAATGTGCCGATGCACTCTAAGACGACGTGACCAAATGCATGTTGCTCACTTTTGTATGTAGTGTGTCCCACTATGTTTTGTATTTTACTTAATTAGATTATTAGTCAAGATTGATTAACCAACTTCTAAAGCAACGAAGCTAGGAAAAAAATTCCAATTAGAAAGTTGCAGAGCGGTTTGCAAAACGTCCAAATAAATAGTTTCTGTCTTTCTATCTGTGAAGTATTGGTGTTTTTCAGCTTACCGTGGATGCCCGCGAAATACAAAAAAACACCATGTGGCATGCCCACCTGCGTGTCGTGATTACACTGCTCCCAAGCATCCCGCGCACAAACGAACACAGCATTTAGCAGGGTGTGCTGCCACTGCATCTGCTTATCACTATCATGAACCACCGCGAGGGAAGCACATCGCTGGCATAAATCGCATAGCCAACGCCTTCGTCACTGCCCTGTCGCCTTTTAAGCGGCAGCACGCCCTGCTAGATGCTATGTTCGTTTGTGCGTGAACAGTTTACGAGTGCTGCAATCATGGCATGCAAGTGGGTATGTCACGTGGTATTTCTTTGTATTTCGCGGACACCTGCGTAAGCTGAAAAACACTAATACTTAGATAGAAAGTTAGAAACTGTCTAATTGGATGTTTTGCAAAGCGCTCTACAACTTTTTAATTAGAATTTCTTGCCTAAATTTGTTGCTTCAGATGTTGGTTAATTAATCTTGAATTATCATATAATTAAGCAAAATACAAGAAATAGCGTGACACACTACATACAAAAGTGAGAAACACGCATTTGGTTGTGTCGTCTTAGAGTCACATTTTTAAACTCTGGCTAAAGTTAGCTGAAACACCCTGTTGATGTTGTCTCCAGACAGAACTTCTTTATTGTACCTGACTTTTTGTAGCCAACTGGGTTCTTTCTTCAAGGGTGAACAGGAACTTGTTCATTGTCAATCCCGAAGAAGGAACCAAGCTAGCTCCGAAATGCCGGGTATAGCAAACAAGTTTTCGTTGGAGACGTTTATCCTCCAAGGACTTACTGATGTATTTGCTTGCAGGCCAAGGACATAAAAAATGCACCTTTTGGATGATACCAGTCAGATCACACGTTTTATTCTTTAAAGGCATAATTTTTTTTAAATAGTTCCCATGCAAATGAGGTCGTACTGCAGTCATAGACTGTGCCTGGCAGTGTTGCATGAATTCTAACTTCGTTTGTCTGGTCCCCTAGTGTCATCGTCATGTCGAACTACGAGCGACTGTGGTGGATACAACTACGCCTGCGTTGAAACAAGGTGTAGAGGTGAGTTCTGCTGCTAGTGTAGTGTGCGGCTGCTTGATACAGTTTGTTTTTGTCCTATAAAGTTCAACTTTGACGACATTTTTCGATGTAACATTTCAGTGGAGTGCTCTTCCGATGGTGACTGTGCGTATGGAGAACGCTGCTTCAACGAGAACTGCTATGGTAAGAACTACATGCAGATATCACTTTTAGTACCAACTAAGCAACTATATAGTGGAAAAGTGCGTTTTGCATGTTCATGTATTGGTTGTAACGTTTAACGACTTCAGGCACTATGTGTGTATGACCTGCCAAGATACTGCCTTAAAAACAAAAGTTCTAATGAAAATGTTGATGCCTAAAAGGTGTCGCCTGTTTCTTGAGACACATTCTATTGGACTTTTGCGGCAAAAATCGCCTAATATCTGTGTTGTGTTTTAGAAAAAGGACTTGAAAGATAGATGTCTGGGTGCTTGATCTAAGCACCATACTAGTATATAGTATGTGTTAACGAGTTTGCTTCTCTATTGTTTGTGACAATGTTTCGCAAAAGGCAAATTTCAGAGCAGGCTGTATAGATGTTTTCTGCTAATACTGCACACAGTGGTGCACTGTCAAGGGCGCTGGGGTGAGGGTTACAAACTGTCCTACTGCTCAACAGACCCAGCCTCCCCCCTCCTCGCCCCTTTTTCACAAAAGTTGTCTTTGGGTTAGGCTTGAAGAAAGGTTGAGCTTGAATTTTACCCCCCTCCCCAAGGCAGAAATCCTTAGTGCTTTAATGACTGCGCTTGTAATAGTTCATGTGTGTTTTTTTTTCCTTATCTGACGTTCTTTTAGATACACCCTGCATGGAATTCACACTTGTGGACTCCACAAAACTCACTGAAGAATTACAACTGTTAATATGCTCTGCTCTGGCACACTCAGTCTTGGAAGAAATGTGGGGAATCTAAATTTTCACTTGTCCGACTTGCTTGGTGTCAGAAGGAGTTAAAAGTCTCAATGTATGACCTGTAATGTAGGCTGAGGAGTAAGATGGAGGAGATAAGACGCTGACCTCAGGTTCTAATTTTGAGCGGTCCTTGAATAATTGTATTCGTGTTAAGTGGCTTTTTATTGCTTTGTCATTCTTCTAGCCCTCTGCCGATCAGACAGTGAGTGCCAGGAGGGAGAGGTGTGCATTTCCAACAGATGTCAAAGTAAGCATTTCTTGATGTCCTCTTCATTTTGGTGATTGCTTTTATGTGTCTTATCTTAATCTGCAGGTTTGGTTTAAATTTTTCTTCGTTGCCCAATATTATATTTTTGTTTGTTTGTTTCTCTATTTAGTCAGATATGTGCGACTCATCTAAATTACCTCCCCTTTTTTTTAGTTGGATGTCGCACTAATGAACAGTGCTTGGACCATCTCGCCTGTGTCAGCAACCAGTGCAGAGGTAAGCTTTGTGATAAATTAACTTTGATATAAATTGGGGCTGTTCAAATAATAACATTCTTTTTAATTGAATCTGAATATTTTCGAAAAATGTGTGCTTCAAATGTCAAATAAAACACCTGAAAAATACAAAGAAAGTGAAAAAACAATTATGGTTTTGGTCAACATATTCATTTCTGTGTGGAAGTTCATTGAGCTGAAGCTTCTAGATTAGAATAACATGGAATGTCATCACAGTTGCCCGTTAGCTTGAAATGGGCAGTGAACCATACGCATGGGTCCTCTTCCATGGCATGCAGGATTCAATAATCATGGTTCCCTGTAAATTTGGCCGTAATTGATTATTGAATAAAATTAAACATCAAGTTCTCGAATCAAATACTTTAATTTTGAAACAGAAAATTTGATTCATATCCAAACATTGCAATATTTGCGCACTAAAATTCTATACAGGCATAAATCCTGCTCCTGCTATACATGCTAGATAAAAAAAGTTCAGCACACGGACAACAAATTCTGCCACTTTTTCGTCGTGCATAAACACAAACAACCAGAAGGAAAATTGGAAAGCACCAACCCAAAGTACTGGGACGTTCTGTAGTAGCAACAATTTCACCTGACCAAATTGATTCACTTTGCTGGTAAAACTGAACTGGCACAAATGTAACATGGCATAGATTCTCGCTGGCATTGGGCGCTTGTTTTGTGGTGTGTGTTGCCGTTTCATCATTTGAAAATTTGCTTAGCCTTTTTACGTGCCGTCTACTTAAACTGTTGCGCCTTTCCTCTGTTGCTATTTGATTCCTCATCTTTTCCTTCTTTCTCTCTGAACTCCCATCTCGCAGATCCGTGTGAAGGCAGCGCCACCTGTGGCCCCAATGCAGAATGCAAAGTGGTCAACCATCGTGTCGTGTGCAGCTGTCCAGCCGAATTCATCGGCCGTCCTCATGCCAATGTAGCTTGCGTGCGGAAGCCGGTTCGTTGCACACACAACCAGGAATGCACCCCCGGACACATCTGCTACTTGGGCTACTGCAGAGGTGGGCACCATGATATAAACATTGAGAAATATTAACTCAAGAAATTAACAGTGCACAAGTGGGAAGTGGACAGTCAGAGCAGTAATGAAGGGATCACAGTTTAGACGATAGCAGTGAAATAATAATATTTGGTGGTGATGCTGCTTTATTTTGACACAAATTGATGTGAAGAGTGCATGAAGATCACATTCCTCCCAGGCTTAGCATGAACATCTCTGTTATGAAAAGGAAGTTTAAAGCAACGTCATGTCGCATTACAAGATTTCATTCCCCAGCAGGCACTGCAGCACATAACAGGCAACACCTTTTTTTGTATTTCAGAAGCGCACATAAAACGTTTGAGATGTCGCGCTGCTTTTGATGTTGAAGTTAATATTAAGTTTCTTCTACTATATCGGAACAGTGGGCCATTTAAAACACAGTAACAATAAATATTGGTGAAAATTTTTGCATTTAGGGAATGAAAACAGTGACAGAAGTGATACAACAATATTCACACCTACCGATTCTTTATGCATGCCAATGTTCTGTGTGGTTGAGAGTAAATCTTTATCTCATCAATCAATTACAGTGTCATGCAGCAGCAACCAGGACTGTGCCTTGAACGAAAGGTGTGTGGAAAACCGGTGCCATGTTCAGTGCCATCGCGACCGTGAGTGCTTTGACTGGGAGATCTGCGAGAACAACTTCTGCAAAGGCAAGTAAAGTGCCTGACCCAGTGGTCATTGTGTTCTTTGCGCAGCACTTCTTTCTATAGAGTACTCAGTACTATAGTATGTTTAGGTTGGTTGTGAGAGACATCTGACTTGCTCTTTTTTTTTTCCGCTGTCATCTCTATCTCACAAACTTTCAGTTGGTTGCCGTGCTGATACCGATTGCCCTACCGACCAGTCTTGCATCAAGAACCATTGCATCAGTAAGTGCCTGTCTAGAAGCTACTGTAGTGAACGAATGGAATTTATTGCAACATAAGACGACCCTGTTAAAATAGCAGGTACCTTCTGTAATAGCTATTACACTCCACTACCATACAAAGAGCAATTACTACTGTAAACAAATGACATTTGTGTGTAACATATTTTATTTATTGTAACACAACTGCTCTCATTCATGATTTTGTTGTTTTCTTTGCTTTATCTTTGTTTTAGTCTGTGCATTCAGCCTTCAGAGGGTCTTAAAGGGTTGAACATAATCCACCAAGCCACTTGAATGTGTAACAATTTCATCATTGAAGTTCTTTGTTCAGTGAATTCATTCCACCCACAACTCCTTCTTGGAAGTATTATACTGCTAGTATAAACAAAACGACCCTGTGCATTGTGTAACTACACAAGTCTTATAGTGCTTATAGAGTCGCACATATTATTCCAGATCCCTGTGAGGCGCCCACAGCCTGCGGAACGAATGCCTTGTGTTCTGTTCGAACCCACCAGGAGATCTGTAGCTGCCCGCCCGGCCTTGTGGGAGATGCACACCTTGAATGTGTCAGAGGTTCGCACTCTTGGACTCCTTTATTGTTTATGTAGATTTCTCATTGAAGCAGGAACTCAGCTCTTTTCTTTTTCTTTGTAAATGCTAGTGTAACAGCCCATAATTTCACGGTCTCAACATTTCACAGAACAGTCAAATCATGTATATTTGCAGACCTGCCATGGTGGCTATGGCATTCTGCTGCTGGACATGAAGTTGAGGGTCTGATTCCCACCCCCAGCACCCACATTTCTGTAGAATTGGAATGCAGAAAACTCTTGTGTGCTTAGATTTACGTGCGCACTAAATAACAGTAGGTGTTCGAAATTAAAATTTGGAGCCCCACCTACGATGTTCCTCATAGCTTGTGTGCTTTTTGGGAACAGTAAACCCTGCAATTTGACTTTCGATTTGGTGCATATTTGCAGGGACAAAATTTTCTTGTTTTTCTGATAAAGCCTGAGGTGTCGACTGTGGCTGATGCATATTAATAGATAGGAAGGTGGGAGCGTGGAACAGAGATCAAACATGGGTATACATATTTCAGCTGAGGTTAAAAGGAAGGAAGGAGCGGGGTTTGGCGGATGATGTAATGCGTAGAAAAGACAACTGGCGGTCCCTTAGAATGCTGAATAAGTGCCAAAGAAAGAGAAACGCAGTTGAGGACAACGAAGGATTGCATGGAGGAATGAAGATTCGTTAATTTGCAGGCACTGGCTCGGTTTAGTTGATACAATGCAGTGATTACTTGAGATCTTTCAGAGAGGCCTTCATTCTGCAATGGTCTTCACCATGTTCATGGTGAAGTTTCATCAATTTTTTTTTAATGCCTGAAATTCATGAAGCTATCATAAATGGAAAGATATTTGCAGCATGCAGGTTTCAATGCCGGCACTTGCTTTATCTTTCAGAATCAAAGGAATGCCATGCAAATGATGAGTGTGGTCTTGGAGGTTACTGTGAAGCCACTATTTGCAGAGGTAAGGCATCTGCAACATGAAAGCATTTATGAGGAATGTGCAAAAGTTGCAGCTTTGAAAAAATCAGTGGTTACTCACCCATTCTTTTTCTCTCTTTCTTTTTTTATCCAGTTGCATGCAGCAGCGACAATGAGTGTTTCAACAATGAACGCTGTGTGGAGGAGAGGTGCAGCTGTGAGTACCAAACTGCCATGTTGATAAACGCTCTCAGTGAACGCAGCATCATTGAACCTTTGGTGTAATATTTTTGCCAATGTTGACGTCATTCTTTATTTCTCTCCTTCTTCTTTTAGTGATTTGTACAACTGACACACTGTGTCCACGGAACCACATTTGCGAAAGAGGATTGTGCCTTCGTGAGTATCACATCTCGTATTAATTTCTGATTCAGTGCTGTGGTATGAGTGTGGCCTTAACAGTTCGTGCTTGATTCTCTATTGTCTTGTGAACAGCCGGGTGCCGATCGGATCTCGATTGTCCAGCTACGGAGACCTGCATTAATCGTCAGTGCTTGAGTGAGTACTCATCAATTGTACTGTTACTCACAAGACATAGTTGCGGGTGTAAATTGCTTGTATATATATATATACCGTATTTCCTCCCGCATTAGTCACACCGAAAGTTCAAGATGTCTAAGTACAAAGCAAGGATGTTGGTCAAACGAAAATTTTACCCTGCTCTGCTGCTTCACGGCAATGTGGGCAACGCTGCCGTGAAGCCGCACCGCATTTGAACCGTGAGCATCAGTGAGAAAGTTGTGATCATGGAACATATAAACAGGGTTGTTTCCAGAGCTTTGCTTTATGCCAGTAATTGTGCAGGTTTGTTTTGATAAGCATGTAAAGCATTTTTGTATGTGGTAGTTCGTGTGATTTATACATGCTCACTTTTTATTTGGCCTCTGTTTCAAACAAGCAGCAGCGAATGAAAGGGGCAGGCTGTATTCTTGCAAATGCAGTAATTTTGCTTTTACAGGTTTGTAAGAAATAAAACAATTTCTGGTACTGGCATCAACTAAGCTAGGTTACAACGACTTAACACATGATCGGCACAGCTGTCTTCATGGCTTCCTGCAACCGGCCAAAACAGCATAAATGTGCAAATAAGACTGAATGGAAATGCTGTTTAGTCTAGATCTCAAATTGCTCAGTTTTCAACGTTCAAATCCACAGGTGAAGTCTGTGGCCAGGTTTGGCTTGCTTTAGACACACGTGCAAGTGTGATACCTTCATCTCAGCGTGGCTTTGCATTCTCATCTTCACTACTGTGGTGCACTCCCCCCCCCTCCCCCATTGTGCTGCTACAAGCTTTGTGTTTTTCCTACTGTTGTTCCACCTGCTCGCATCCAGTTTCATGCTCTAATAGGAGAGCTTAGTCAAACCTTGCTGACTTTTACCCTCCACCTAAGCATGTAATTCAATATTCAAATTCAAGCATTTAAATTCAGTTATTCAAATTCAAGCATGTAATTCAACACATTGTGTGTGTGTTTGTGCTGCCTAAATGCAGACCCATGCGCGAGCCCCACAGCGTGTGGACCCAACGCCCAGTGCCAGCCGGTCAACCACCGCGCTTATTGCACCTGCCGCTCGGGCTACACTGGTGACCCCCACGTAGAGTGTTCCAAGGTGGAGTGCGTGATCGACTCTGACTGTGGTGTCGGAAAGATCTGCCAGAACTACAGGTGCATTGGTGAGTGTGTTCGTTATGTACAGCACTCATTATCTCGTGCCTCACATGGTGACCTAAGCTTAGGCTAATTGGACACCCTAGCCATATACAGCATGCTAGGCTGGTAGCACCCTTGCTGGCAGAACTTCTGTCACCATGCTTCTTTACCTTGTACTATCAGGCACGTTGGAACTTGAGAATCTTGGAACTGAGAGCTTAGTGCTTTCCCGTCTGAGCAAGAGAGTAGGCCCCTGTCATTCATGTGACTGGTTTATAGATAATTGAGAAGTTCATAGTGTATTTTGGCATTGACCTTCTCAGTAACAGCTTCGCAATGGCGTGATCCTAAGCTGTTAGCACAAAAAGCTCTCTGTTTGCTTTGCCGAACACCGTGACCAGCCTACAATTCTAAAAACAGTCGCACAGACGATTTCGCATCTGCAAGATGCCACTGGTATGGTGAACGTGCACTGTTCGCAATCATCCAACCTCGATAAAAGTCGCACCAAGAAAATCCTCTTTCACATCAGCCTAACACATCTCGTCACGTTTCTTCATGTTCAGAGGGCTGCCGGTCGGACGTCAGCTGCCCGGATGACATGACGTGCATCAGCCGCCAGTGTCAGAACCCCTGCCAGTTTGTCGGAGCCTGCGGCTTGAACGCTCAGTGCAAGACGGTCAACCACCGCCTCACGTGCACATGTCCAACGCAGACTCTGGGTGACCCGTACACCGAGTGCTTGACAGGTTAGTGCACAAACGGGCACTCACCTGCACTTCTTGTGGAGCAGTTATGCGAGACTTCTATGCCTGTTGCAGTCCACTTATGAAAATGTTTGAAAAAAAAAAGATAATAATAATCTCATCATTAAATGTGATTATGGTCGTATCTGGACTGATAAACGTAGCAAGGCATAGCTGATTACTGTAACATCTCCTGACAAATTAATTGAATTGTACTAGTGCTAAAATCTTAATCTTTGTTCCAGATCCCGACATTTGCAGCCGGGAACATGACTGTGGTCCAGAGAGGGCTTGCGATAATGGAAGATGCATAAGTGAGTGTAAAGCAGTACTTGCACCTACTGACCTTCATAATTCTTAAATGAAACTTTTTTTTTCGTTTTTAACAGTATGTTCATTGCATGTTGCATACCAAAATGTGATTTAACGCAAGAAATCCCAAATTTCATTGCGGGTATCGTTGATACACTTTTTAAACACACTTTGAAAATAATTGCTCTGAATAAGCAATAAATGAGCTGAGGGTCAGTTTCATAGCATAATTGGTTTGCCAGGTGCAGCCTTGAGCAATCTTTATTGAGTACTTCTTTGCAGACATTGTTCATGCACTTGTATAGATGAATATTGACTCTAAAGCGATAGGTGATCTAAGGGTGGGTTTCATGGCACAGTTGTTTCTCCCTGTATATTTCTGAGAACATTTTCTCGAGTACTAATAGACATCTGCAACTTTCAGTGTTAAGTACAGTGCTAATGTATAGTGTGTGCTGTCACAATAGAAAAGTGTTTGCAGGAAGACTGTTTTGCATTGGATGTGGTAAATATAAGTACATACACGCAAGTGAAAGCTTTCTTAACTTTACATGCCCCACTTTTGCACCTCAATCCATTCCAGCACATACAAAATTGGAAAATTGATCACATCTATTAATAGCATCTTGTTTTTGTGTGTGTGGGTGTGTGCATATGTGTGCCGTCCTGACGTTTTTCTTTTCTCCCACCTAGCCAAAGTCGAGTGTACCACTGATGAAGAATGCGCCCTTGGAAAAGTCTGTGAATCGCATCGGTGCTTCGGTGAGAGACAAGTTGCTCTTATAAACACGTCCACTTTTAGGCCCAGCAAAGCTAACAAATCTAGCTGCCGAATTACCCTATGTCGAATCATGTTTTAAGAGACGTAGTAAAAAAAAAAAGTAATTTTACATGTTGAAATAGAAGTCTTCCAAAAGTGCTGACTTAATTAAAGATGTGTTTTTTTTTATAACAATGATTGCACATGAGAACACTTTAAAAGACTGCTTAAACAGATGATGTCTTTATTTTTATACGAATTTCTGGTCTAGTTATCTTGCAGTTTACAGTGAAATGATAATTTTAATGGCATTTGATTCAGGCATAGTTCATTCTTTGGCTTGCAACAGTTCCTTATGTGTATTACATTTTCGTAGCAGTATATCATTGTGAGTACCAAGTTTTGATTTTTCTTTCTCTTGGCGGAGGTGCAGAGATATGTGATAAATTTTTTTTTAATTCTGGGGTTTTACGTGCCAAAACCACAATTTGATTATGAGGCACGCTGTAGCGGGGGACTCCGGAAATTTGGACTACCTGGGGTTCTTTAACGTGCACCTAAATCTAAGTTTGCGGGTGTTTTCGCATTTCGCCCCCATCGAAATGCGGCCGCCGTGGCCGAGATCCGATCCCGCGACCCCGTGCTTAGCAGCCCAACACCATAGCCACTAAGCAACCACGGCGGGTAATGTGATACATGTAGATGCTGCATCTTTGTGTTGTAAAGGCGGCTGGATAAAAACTGCATCACATTTACCATTTCCAGATGGTTGCCGTGGCGACCACAACTGCCCTGTCAACCAGGGATGCTATCAAGGCCAGTGCCAGAATCCGTGCAGCGTTCGTGGAGCCTGTGGCATCCACGCTGACTGCGTTCCTGAACATCACCGTCCGCACTGTTTTTGCCCAGCCGGTTTCAACGGAAATCCTCAGTTTGAATGCAAGAAGAGTAAGCAAGAATGCCAGCCTTGTACATTGCGCGGCAGCAGTGCAAGCTTCTTCTCTTTTTTTAGTGTGTTTAAAGTAGCAAGTTTTGCTGCCAGCTCCCTAGTAGGTAACTTATGATGCTCCTTTCTGTTTGTCTGAATGTGTACCTCTTGTCATGCTCATACAGATATCATTACTCACTATGTAGACCATTCTTGTGTTCGATAATGGATGTAAAGTTAATTCACAATCTCTTTAACACATGGAATGCCGAGCAGCATAATGTAGTTAAATAAATATCTACAAGCCTGCTTTACGCAGCAACTGCACAAGTGTCTTGTGCAATTCATCACCCACGATTTGCAAAGTTACAAAGTGACGTGTGAAGAATGAGTCATGTTCTTGCATAAAATGTAGACTGACATGTTGAGCTTAATAGCAGAACTTCAAGATAAGTAAATGTCGCAAAACAGATGCGTACAGAGAAACATGTACAGCAGGACCGCTGCCATCTACGAACTGAAGTTTATGACGGAAAAAGACAGCGCATATACAACATTTTCACAAACACATGCACAAAAGGAAAAGAGCGCGCATACGTACAATGTCGTTAAAGCTGGTCATAAGTGTGCCAGTGCACCATCACATGCGACCTCCTGAAAAATCAAAGAAATAAATCATGTTCCTACAGAATCGATAGTGACACTTGGCATTGCATGCATGCACGCTTTTATCCTTATGTGACCTTGTATACGAAAGTGCTGTATAGGCGCTGTTTTTTTCTGTAATAGACTTCAGTTGGCTGTTGGCACCTGTACCGTTGATCATGTTTCTCCATCCGCGTCTGTTTTGCACCGTTTATTTATCTTGAAGTTCTACTTCCATTTATTTTTCCTGAAGCATGGCACACCACCATAGCTCAAACCAAGGTCCTACTCTAAAAAGGAAATAACAGCTGGTGTTCGGTGCGGACAGATTGTAGCTTAGTAGACAGTGGTGACAGGGAGCTGCACATTAAAGGTGGCAGAATCAGACCACAAAGTCAAACTACTCCTGTCAGTAGTGTGTGCTGGTTCTCGCTTCTTCATTTTTACCTTTTTTCAGGTCAAGGCTGCCGTGTGAATGAAGACTGTTTGCCTGGTCTGATCTGCCTTCGCGGCCAGTGCTCTCGTAAGTTCGAAGTTTAACCTACATTAGACCGAACATACTATACTCTGTTTTGTAATTGTGGGATTTTATACTAAAGCAATGAGCAGGTTTTTTGTGTGTATGACAACCTTTTCTAACATTACTTTTGTCTTTTAACAGCCTCCGATTTCTGTGCTTCCGACAATGACTGCAACAGAGGGGAGATCTGCGACAATACGAGATGCGTTGGTGAGACTCACTTGACTCTAATAATTAAAAAAAACACAGTGTTTTTTTTTTTTTTTTTGTCATTGATGTAGTGCATCTAGTGCAACACATATTTTGGTGGAAGATGGCTGCAGCCATTGTGCTGGCATGGTGTAGGGAGGCCATATATCTAGATAATCAGCTACATATAGTGCATTAGCATAGCTAAGTACAGACACATTTTCATTTTCTTTTAATATTCACAGCTAATTTAGTATGAGAATAACAGGGTCATTTACTGGGAGTGGCAACAGACGCAGTGTGATATTAAGGGCACTCACAAATACAGTTTTATCAATGGACTGAGTGCCACACTTTTGTTTGTCTTATTAACCCTAGTAACTTCAACAAGTTTCCCAACAAAATGATTAATAAACTTTCTTAACGAGAAAGATGCGGCCAGGGCAGCGAAAGAAAGCCAGAATACACAAAGGCGCAAGACCAGTTCTCTTATTTAAGATGCAAAAGTTACTGACTGAGGTCATGCTCGCTACGCATTGTCTAGTTCTGATATAGACGTCTTGCGTTTCCATTCCCAGCTGGTTGCCGAACGCACAGCGACTGCGACTTCTTCTTGGAATGCCGGGACAAGTTCTGCCAGGATCCTTGCAGACCGGGTGTCTGTGGCGTCAACGCGCACTGCCAACCCATCAGCCACTCGGCCGAGTGCCGGTGCCCGGCAAACTTTGAAGGAGACGCCAAGGTTCATTGCAGGGAAGGTCAGTGCTCTCGCCCATGTGCTTTTTGCACTTTCATTGTAGCTACGTTTGCTGACAGTTCCCGTTATATGGTTATATGGTTCAACAACAGTTTGACAATGTCCTCACCGTGATAGTGAGTGAGAGAACGTGTTACTGAAAAACTTGATGCCCTTTCTGTCCGGACTTTCCTCTACGCAGTGTCTGTTGAGTGCCACACGGACAAGGACTGTGGACTTGAGAAGATTTGCATCAGCAACCGCTGCATTGGTAAGATGCCGTACTCCTTGCAGTATGCAATTGTAATGATTACCTTTGCAATGGTCTCGTACAGTAAAACGTCATAAAAAGGGTACTTTTGTTCCTTCCTAAAGCCTTACTTTTATAGGGACTGGGACTCTGATATATCTACAAAACTATTCTTACACAGGAGCACTTCTTTATTCACTGGCATACAGTTAATTGACACTCACATACGATACCACTGCCACTCACATAAACTATCACTACATCAATGCCCAATCCCAAATTATGCTTATGTACAACACAAGCTTTGTGAGTGCAGGCCTAAATGTGCATCTTAAAACAAAAGCAAATTGCATGTGACAGTATAATTGTTTTTAAACCACATAAACACTTGACGAAAACCGTAAAAGAAAGCCAGTCATTCGCATGTCACAGCTCAGAAACGTGCCATTTTGTTTTTTTATTTTCCTTAGTTGGCTGTCGCATAGACGAACACTGTCCGTATGACAAGGCCTGTGTGGAAGGTGCCTGCCGCAACCCGTGCTACCAACGGGGAACCTGCGGGATCAACGCCCTCTGCCGACCGCAAAACCACCGGGCAACTTGCACGTGCCCCAGGGACAAAGTGGGTGACCCCAGAGTCCATTGCACCGTACAGCCACCGACAACATCCGTGGTGCGCGTCGAGTGCAGCGTCGACGAGCCCTGTGCAGACGGATACATCTGCCGCAACAGCGTCTGCGTCCGTGAGTAGCAGGCAGCTTACAATTAACTGCGGTTATTCTATGTTATTCTATGGGAGTGTTCACACATTACTAAAAGCCGAATGTTGTTTAGGAAATGGGGTGCAGTAACTGACTTTAGCTGCTGTTCTATCTTATCTAATCTCTTCTCTCGGTGGGCTTCACTTTCCAGTTTATGGCTGCTCCACTGATTCTGCCTGCAACCCTGGAGAAATTTGTGAACGGAGGAAATGCGTTGGTAAGCCCTGCTCAACCTCTTAAACTCATCAGATATGCATGCATGTTTTTATGAACGAGCATGGGGAAAAACTGAAATCAACGTGATGCATATGTAGCCAAAATCTTTAACGCAAGTTTTTCTTCCATTTTTTTGTTTAGTTGGATGCCGCAGTGACTCTGACTGCACCTTTGACAAGGCATGCGTTAATACTCAGTGTGTCAACCCTTGTGACATTCAAAACTCTTGTGGCCGACACACCGACTGTCGTCCGGTTGTTCATCGACCACACTGTACCTGCAAGCCTGGATATGAGGGCAACCCATACGACTTCTGCAACAAGAGTAAGCACTAAAAAGCCATGCGTCTTAGACCTGTTGCAAACCGAGTACATGCCTCATTTTGACCTCTGCTATCAATCAATCTCATTTGCCTTGAATCTCATCTCTCTTGCAGTCGAAATCAGGCCTCCACCGGAATGCATACACGACCATGACTGCTATGCCGGCAAGATTTGCGAGGCACACAGCTGCATAGGTAAATGCAGGCTTTCAAATTTTTTTGCAAACTGGGAAGAAGCTGTACCAACTATGTACTGTTTTCTGCATTGATGAAATTAGGAAAAAAAGAATGCAAGCTCGAAGCGTTCTTTTTGTCAGCAGACAAGGGTATCGTAGTGTTGCGGTGTTAGTTTTCTCATTAGGCTGATTCATTGCATTCACTGTGTGGCTATGGTATTCTGCCACTGAACGGTAGGTCACAGGTTTGATTCCTAGCCACAGCAGCCACATTCCAATGGGGATGGATTGCAAAACACTCGTACACCTACCTTTTACCACGGGTGCATGTTAAAGAACTTCGGGTTCTCTAAATTCATCCGGAAGCCTCCACCAGAACCTCTCTCGTAACCCATGAGTTGGTTCAGAACGCTGAACTTCACGATTTAATTTGATTTGGGTCTCTTCGGTTGAGTGGAAGCAACTGTACTCAACACGTCTGTGTGCGTCAATTGACGTGTCGCTTCTTGCAGTGTGGACAGCAGGTGAAATGTACGAACTGCTATACTAGTTTGATCGCTTTTCAAGGGCGCTGATTTGGGAATCTCACGGATGCTAATGTCAAGAGCCATGCAGTAGGCTAATCTGAGTCTTGCATTACATTTCTGTCCCTTCCTTCCCTCTTTGTACACGAACAGAGGGATGCCGCGGCGACGCTAACTGTCCCTTCGACCGAGCCTGCATTGGGCGGCAGTGCCACAACCCATGCACGCCGGGAATCTGTGGCAAGAACGCCAGGTGCCTCCCGATCAGCCACAAGCCAATCTGCGCATGTCCGTCAGGACTCAGTGGCGACCCCAACATCGAGTGCACTGTGTGTAAGTATGATTTCTTTTTCCTTTTTTTTTTTTAAGATAATCCATCTCTCTGCCAGATCACAGCAAGGGCTATTTGGTTACTTACATCAGGGCAATAAGCTTGTATAACATGCTATTATAATATGACATAAGCTCTCGTTCGTTACACTTTGGCGCATTTTGTTTGAATATTGTCATGGTGTCATTTATGTGTTATTATATTTTATTGTATATGTAAGTTTATGCTGTTGTGTTTCTTGCAATCATGCTTTTTTATGCACTTTTAGTGTGCTATTGGTGCCGGTGTACCTCCTATGTGTAAAAAAATCTGTTTAGATGCACGCCAACTGTTCTGCCAAATTTGTAAAGGAAGGCAGGCTTGAAGCTGCATCTCGACACAGCGTTTTTCATGCTTTCCTTTTCACATCATCTACGTGGATGTATTTCTTTGTGAGAAAATAAGTCGTATCGAATCAAGATCACTCGGTTCGCTATACTGGCTTCCACCCAATAGACAACACAGTTGTTCGTCCTTGTCTTTCTTGGTGCTGGCTTTTGTGCGGAAACCAGTGCAATAAACTAAGTGAATAACCAAATAAATGAATAGCAAATAGATAAGCACAGCTTGCTCATAATTCAGTTCATTAAGCAGCTCATCTACGGAATAATCATGATGGTTCACTGAGGCAGCTACCATCTGAAAAGCTTGAACATGGACTTTACACATTGTTAGCTTTATATTACTATTGTTATCTTTACATATTGTTAGCTTTGTAGCTATCGTTAGATAATGTGTTGGAAACATATGGTTTAATGAGTTTGTAATTCTACTATGTTTGTGTTAATGTATGCATTTTATATTTGTTTCATGTGCTACACATTTATGTGCTTTGTTCCCACTCCTGCTATGATTTGCAATGAGACAGCAGCCTCTATACATTACTGGGAAAACATAAATGAGAAAGTTGGACCTGATGAACTCTGTTCATCGTATGTTCATTGCAACTCTTCCTAGTTTCTTATTTTCTCTTTGCACATTTCAGAGATGAGTTAGTCTTTGCTGCACATTGCTGGATATGTCGCAATCACTGTCTTTCTTATTATTTTTTTTTGTTAGACAGTGCACATCTTATAATTCTCTGTGTATTATTATTATGCAATTGTGAAAAAAGGGTAAAAGAGTTAAATAAAGTCACATAATATTATGGCAGTAAGGTACCTCAACTGGTGCTTGAATGGCAAATTTTATAATGTTCTTTGCATTTCTGCGAAGGGTGTTTGTCCAAATCGCTTATCAAACCACAGAAAATCACTCCTTATCTTGCATGCTTTCAGCTCGGCAAGAATTCTGCTTCCACGACAGAGACTGTCCCGTCGGCCGCATCTGTGAGAAGGGAGCCTGTGTCGACGCCTGTCGCACCGACGATGCCTGTGCTTATGACAAAGCATGCATTCGCAACCGCTGTCAGAACCCTTGCAGTTTCACGGGTGTCTGTGGCGCTAACGCCGACTGTCGTGCAGCGAACCATCGCCCTGTTTGCTTCTGCCTGCCGGGCCTGACTGGAGATCCTAAGATCCATTGTGCTGAAGGTATGTTTTGAACCCAATTGCATGGTCACAAAACTTTGCATGTCATATGATGTTTTGCCACCTCAGAATTGCTTGTCGATTACTATATTTGGGTGCCAAATATTTTAGTAGTTTGGGCAGTATGAGTGAAAGAGCAAGTATCTTTACATCGTATTATCTTATAGATAAATTTTTCTTCTTATCCGTGCCACTATTGTGCCTCATTATATGCGAGTTGTGTATTTGCTATTTAGTAAAACTAAAAACATTGTTCCCACTCTTTATTTTTTTTACATGAGTTTCAGTTATAAGACCGCAGTGTTTATTGTTTGTTGAGGATTACGTTCATGTAGTGAGTTAGTGTGAAAGCTAGCCACTACTCTCAAATGTTCAGCAAACACACCGCATCAAGCATTATGTCAGAGTTCTCGTAAAAGTTAAATATTTATGCTTAGTTGTAGTGCAGCTAAAAAAAATTGTGGTCTAGCACCATTGTCTTTTCAGTGTTTTCTAACATGGCACAAACAGTAACAAAGGAGCTCCAAACGGAAATAATAAACGTACTGGGTTCTGTCAGAAAGGAATGAACATAACAGCAGATGTGCCTGGCACTGACCGCAGAACCTAACTTGGCAGGTCGCAGCAACGAGAGCTCAGAAGCAAGACACTTCAAAGGAGTCTTGCCTGCAGTAGAACCTGATTGGCATTCATGGTTTATGTAATTTCCTCGTATATATGGCCTCTGCAGAGAACATTGAAAGTGCTCTGTTCAGATCGCACAGCCTGCACCATACATTTTTTTAGAAATGCAACCAAAGTAGCCCCGCAAGCAGGACCAATAATGGGCCAATGTCGTCCTACACCATGCCAATGCCACCCAACGTAGGGTTAGAGTAGTCCAATTTTGGGCCTACATTGACCCTGCTTTCTGTGCTGCTATAAATGTTTTTCCCTTTACTTCCTTTTTTAATGCATCAGTAGCACTTTGCTACAGCATTAATTGCATTTTTCTTAAGTCAGTTTGCTTTTTTTTTTTTCTTTCAGTGAGGGAAGAAGGTTGCAAGCGAGACAGTGAGTGTACCTTTGGCCAGATCTGCGAGGATGCCTGCTGCATTGGTGAGTCTTGTCTGCTGCTTAGTGTCATTATATTGTTGAATGCTGCCATAAACACTTCCGACCAGCTTCACTAGGACTTGTATCCAACGGGCAGCGTTTATAGTGGCATGCTGAATTATCCTATGGCAAAATTTTATGACACTCGGCCATGCAGTGTGCAAGGTTAAGCTATCATCAACTGTCCCAGTGATAATGACCCCACATGTCAAAACCTCTGGTCATCGTCTTTATTCTTTGTGAACTGTACATCACATTACACTGCATCTTAACTAAGTACATTATTGCTTGTAATATGGGCTTGGCACCTCGTTGATATTGTACTTGTATGCCTAGCCTGCCCAGAGCCTTGTCCAGAGCTAAAAGCATACAATGTCAAATCTCCACTTGTCTAGACGGCTGTCGCACGGACGACCAGTGCTTGCCCAGCCAGTCTTGCCACCACAGCAAGTGTGAGAACCTCTGCCATATTCCTGGAACCTGTGGCATTAATGCACTTTGCGTCATTGCCGCTCATCGACCAGTCTGTTCCTGCGAGAGGGGCTTCATGGGTGACCCCAAAATTGAGTGCAGGCAAGGTAGGTGCATCTCAAGCTTTATACATATTCGGTTATATATGCCACTCTTGCCGAATGGCCCATTGGCTGTTGTTTTATTGAACAAGCACAGCGTCTGGAGCACCTAGTCATGATAATCTTAGCTAAATGGCTGCTGCACAATTTTGAACAGGGAACCACTCTTAGCCACAGTTCTTGCCACCTATGCCTACAGAATGGTACTTTGCTGAACCAGTCGGCTCCTAGCTTAAAGCAAGTTTAACGGATCAAGGAAAGCATTCTTGTCTCGTTTCCCTTCTGTCCACGACTGTGACAATGCCAATAATTTACCATTTGTAGCTAGAACATTGACGATAGCTGATGAAGGTGTGCCAAATTTATACAATGAACATGGATATAACAAATTATCTGATATAACAAAGTAAACCTCAAATGTTTTTTACTGCTATCAGTGTGTAACAAAGATATGTTTATAACAAATATTGGATATAACAAATTTATTTTTGTGTCTGATGCAATATTGTTATAACAAGGTTTGACTGTACTAGTGAAATCAAAGTGTCTTGTGACAATGAGCCAATCACAGACCAAAATTGAGAGAAGCTCTGTTCTGATGTAGATAGGTCTTCAGTGCAAGCTCCCACACACCCTGAAGTCTTTGGAGACTAGGTGCACATTTCAGTGGGTGTATGGAGCAAAGGTAGGGCGCAGCACAAATTTGGATCAGAGTTTTGCTGCTTCATATTTTATTGGCTGAGGTATTACTAAACAATTTCAAACTGGCTTGAAATAGATTGTTCCTTAGGGAGCAGTTTAACAATTTAAGTTAGAAGCAAAAGATCATCTTTGAGAGAGCATCATTCAGAAGGCTACTAACAGTATCTGTGGACCTGCTCATTCCTTTAATGATGCTTGTCTTCAGAAGCTTTCTGAGCAGTGTGCATTACTTGCGTAGTTCTTAAAGTATGACCCACCGTGTGTTGCTTTCAGAATGGGAGGTAATTGTTTATATCCATGTTCAATTGGTCTGTTTTGCAATAGCATTTTACCGTCTGTGCAATCGTAGAACCACTTTAACACTCCCTACTGGTGACTGGTAGACAAATAGCAACAACACATACTGCAAAATTGTAGAACCATATTCCTAGATTAGATAAAAAAAATTTCTTTTATATTTCTATTTACAGTTCCAGCTGAGCCTGTGAAGGAATGCCATGTGGACACCGACTGTGCCCTGCGCCATGTGTGTGAGAACCACAAGTGTATCTGTAAGTACATATGCTTTGTCAGATTTTCTGTAGGCACACTGCTAGATTATATGCTCCACAAGCAGTTCAGATTCACAAAGCAAAAAAAAAAGTGTTTGTATTTAATGTAGGATCATGGTCATATGTTCCTCCGTATTGCAGCAAGTTAGAAAGTGGGTGGCGTTTCATGTCATATATATTCCTCCGTATTGAGGTGAGCTAGAGAGCGGGTGTTGTCTTATTACACCTTGTTAGTAACTGCGTTTCTTACTTGCTGGCACCTGCATAATTTCAGTGTAATGACGAGGAGATTAATCCAGTGCACTTTGCTGCGGCATCTCTTCTAGAGCACATGTTGCTTTAGCACGTCAAACCCCACGATTCGATTCTTTTTTTGACAGCTAAATCTCTTTGTCGACGTAATGTGTTAACGTTATGCATGTTGTGTGGCTTACAGATGGTTGCAGGTCTGACGAGAGGTGTACAACCGACGAAGCATGTATTAATGGCATCTGTCAGAACCCGTGCGGCGTTTATGGAGCATGTGGCCGTAATGCCCTCTGTCGCCCCATCAACCACCACGCCGATTGTTCTTGCCTGCCTGGTCACCGTGGCAACCCCAACGTGGTCTGCTTCAGAGGTAAGCATTCTGATTGGTCGGTGTCGGTTAATTGCCTTTGCACATATCTTAGACATCTTTTAGTCATATCACATATTTTAGCGCATTTGTAATGTTCATGCTGTATGTTACTTTTGCAGCTGATGGTGTACTGTTCTCTATTGTAAATCTAGTAGTTCGCATAGATTTCGTGACTTTTGTACCAGTATAGAAATAAAAGTACAAGTAAAAAGAGCAATCAATCTTGGCAGAAATTTAGTTGTGATAGTGAAAATTTGCATTAGCTCTTGTGACGTAATGCTGCTGTTATGGTGAGCACTAATGCAGTTGTCATGCAGAATAATAAAAGATTAACATTCGTGCTACTGAATGATGTGAAGATTCCAATTATTTAGCAGTGTTTTCTTTCTAAATTGTCTGTCTACATCATTCATTGCTTTTATTTTTTTAATCTTCAGACGAGCCAAAGCCTGAATGTACAAGAGACAATGAATGCTTGCACGGATTCATCTGTGACAACAACCGCTGCATAGGCAAGTATATTTTTCTTTTCAGTTATGCTTTGTGTGCACAAAGCTTTTTTGCTGTCGACATTTTAGCAATGGGAAATACGGTAAAGTGGTGAGCCATTTATGGTAAAGTAAAATGAGTCAGCACAATAAGCCCTTATGACATTTTCATTATTGCTACACAAGAAAAAAGAAAAGTGTTTTTACTGATGTTAATCTATGATAAGTGTGTTTTTGACATGCTTGTAGAGAACAAGACAAAAACGAATGAAACAAAAACATGGAAGTAATTCTAGGCACGTGCTTCAAACTGACACTAGCCACCATACAGTCAACAGTATCTGTTGTGAAAAGGAAATTCGTCATCCCCTCGAGAGTAGTATCAAGCTACAAAGGAAGCCCATATGGTTTTCTCAGAAAGAAAGCTTTACGGTTGAATAAACATTCATCCTTGTCCGGTGATCAAACCTAAGACTAGGGCCTTTTCGGGGTGGTCACTCTACCATCTGAGCTAACAAAGAGGCTAGCAGATTGTAGAGCAAGGCTAAATTGATCAACAAGCCAAACCACAGGGATGCAGAATGCTTGTCGAACGTCTGAAGAGTGTCTGTTGTATTGCTTTTCATCAACTCGCCTGATCTCAAATAAGTTGCCTGTTAGCATGTTTCACGTATGCAAGCACTTTGCATATCTGAGCAGCCTGTTCTAACATGTGATATGCTAACGTCTTGCACTGTTTGCAGAGGGCTGCCGTCATGACAACAACTGTCCCAATGAGAAAGCCTGCGTCAATGGACAGTGCCACTACGTGTGTAGCCTGCCAAATATTTGCGGTGTCAACGCGGACTGTCAACCACGCAATCACCGTGCGCTCTGCTCGTGTCCATCGGGCTTCCAGGGCGATCCACAGATTGAATGCAAAGAGAGTGAGTCGGCTTTTATTTCATCATCTTCTTCGTACTCCTTCCTTGCTTTGTTTAAGCACCGCCACTTAAATGTGAAGTCTGATGAAAGCTTCACTGTAAGATGTAGTGACTTGAGTTTTGCTGGGATAGTAAAGTCTGGCGCTTGTTAAACACGGTAGCTGTCAAAAACTATCTTTTAGCACTTCTACTAAGGATTTCTATGTTACTACCCATGTCCAAATTAAGCATGCACCTCTGTCAAAGTATTTCTGAGTAGCATTCCCACATGAAAATGGGCTCTGAATTTCTAGCTGGAAATGGTCTTCCCAGCCAGGTTTCCAACTGGAATCAGCCCTTCCAGATGGAAATTTTCCAGAGCCAGCTGGAAATGGCACTTTCCAGCTTGAAGTGGAATCCACCTCAGCTAGTTTTCCAGCTAGAAGCAGCACTTCCAGCTGGAAGTTTTCCAGCTTCAGCTGGAAACAACTGGATACAGCATTTTTTAGCTGGAAACAGCGCTTCCAACTGGAAACAACTGGATGGAGCATTTTCCAGCCGGAAGTAGAATCTATCGACTGGAAAGTGGAGCTTCCCACTTGCATTGACATTTTTTGTATCTGCAACATGTCCATATTTAGCCCTAGGTGGTGTTTGTATCAGAACGAAGAGCTTTTACTCTTGCAGCAGCAGCAAAAAAAAAAAAAAATTTTTATTCGTTTGTGTTGTGACAACAATCGTAATTAATTGCATGAACTGCATGGAAATGCTCGTCACTCAGGGTACCTTTTGATCGCGATCGGGCTCGATCGGGATCGATTGCAATCGAAAGTAGGAGTTGCCAAAAAATATATCTCCAGGAAAACTGCCACTTTTATTGAACCTTACTTGTAGTAGACAAAAGCGACGCGCTCTTGATCGACACTGTGTTATCTTGCTACACTGTCGACGTCGTCTAGCGAGGAGCTTGCCCGATTGGTCATGATGAGCCGTTGCGCTAACGGCTAGTGTTTACAGCATAGCAATTCCTTCCCTAACAAAAAAGAGCCTTAACATGTGGCACCTTCAGCAGTTATCAGGCTGCAATGAACGCTGCTCCTATCTTTTCCTTCCTGCACGACGCCGCTACAATCGCCGCCATTTTTGTTGAATGCTTAGTAGCTTTAGTCTCGTATCTTGTCTTGATGTGCTCTTTTGACACTAATAATAAAATAATAGCCTGGTATTGCAATATAAGCATTTCTCGGAAAAGCTTGGATTTTTATTCGCAGCAAACAGCAGCATTACAGATGCAGCCCGAATATAAAAAATATGACGACGCCACAGTGGCCCTAGTTTCGTACAGCACATGGCGGAATCTGTCACGGCGAGGCCGGCGAGGCAATTTTGTGAGACAACGAGAGTCTCTTGGGTGTGCGTGTGATCAAGTTTTTGTGAGGAACCTGCATGATCTTGCGCATGAAGTAAATATTTTTGGACAGTTTCTTCTCTGGACGGCGTTACAAGTACAGGCAAGCGGGTATCAACGGTTGTTATTGCTGTACTTTGTGGTGTTGTGATTCACCAGTGCGGATCGAAGAGCACCGTTTTCTCCAGCCCGGATTCTACAATTTGGAGGTAATTATTTCACTTGCTTATGTTTTGAGCGTAAGTTAATGTTTGTTTTTATCCTGAATGTTGGCACGCTTGAGCATGATGTCATAGGTCCCTGCTGTACGTGATGTTCGTGTACAGGTTGATCATTGTTGTTTTGCGGAATTTGTAGAAATGGCCTGTGGCAGATATCATAATTCTTGTCGCTGAGCTGAATTATTCGAAGAGGTGGACATTATTAGCAGGCGAACTCGAAAGACATCTTCGAGTAATTAGCAAAAATTGACAAATTAACCTTGCTGCACATATTGAAATTAACGAATTGTAGCCTGTGAGTTTGCAAGATGCATCCACTTTAAATGAATTTCCAGAATTACGCCAGTTTCGATATATAATTTTCTGAAGTGCGAGGCGAAATAAAGGGCGTTCCAGTTACTTTTGTGCTCCAATACATAAAAGAGCGTTTTGTTAAAAAAGTAAGTAGACCAAATTTTACGGAGAGTTTCGTGACACATATTTTCAACTGGTGTCATTCTGGAGAGTAAGTCCAAGTGGATACGCCTGGCAATCTCAATGGCTACAATTCGTAGATTGCGACATGTGCCGTAATGTAATAAATTAGGAAGTTAATTATTGAATTTTTTAAAATTAGTTCAATATGTGTTTCGATTTTTCGTGCAGGTAATCTCCTCTGAAGGACCCAGCTCAAGGACTAGAATTACGGTATCTTCAACAGGCGATTTGTTAAAAATTGCATAAAACTTAAAAATTATCACGCAGCATATGTGAAGTGCTTGCCAGTTTGCGTAAGCCCCTTTTGTCTCCAATAGCCCATTTGAATATAGTGCCGTGCAGTGTTTGTGCCCAATGTTGCACAAACGTCTATTAAATACTAGTGCGTATATGTCAATCTGCCCAACGCAATAGAAGCACATTTATGCTGTGCTTTCACTGCAAGTGCGTGCTCGCAAACACATAGCCTCGAATGGCAGGCTTTTGAATTGGTGCAAAACAGCAATAACATTAAAGACTGGCCCTCAAGCTCTTGTGTTATTCAGCAGAAGAATGCTTCTTGGGAGCCTGAGTTACATCACACACCAAGTTCAAAATACAAATGAGCTCATTTGAATTCTATTTAGACTAAAGCAACACTCAATGGCGCTAAACAATTTAACAATCATTGCATAGCTCCTGCAGATCAGGTTGAGAGCCTCGTGAGAGCTCAGGTTGAGGCCTTGCGCCACATAAACTGTAAAAGGGGCTGTGATGAAGGTACACTGTGGTACTGTCCAAAGGCTGTTGATACAATCCACGTGATTTTGGTAAAGCTCACTGTTTACTAGAACTGAGTGGATTGAAGTCATGATTGTTTTAAATTTCACTCACTATGCCTAAATATTTCTTTCAGATGGTGTACAAGGCGATGTGCAAGTGCATTTCACACCTTGGGGAGCTGCAAGATATGCTTTCACAATCCTTGCTGCAAGTGTTCAAATAAAGGGTTTCAAGTTTCAGCACCATGCTGTTTTGCCTGCATGTATTTTCACCGGACCAGTTGGTCCTGTGGCCAGTCACATTAGGAACTAACTGTGACTTGCGACAGCAAGCTGATCCATGCGAGTTCTAGCCAGTTTGTATCCTGCTTGATGCGAGGTTACACCCTGGGATTTCACCTGGGCATGGCTCAACACCATGGCGACCAGTGCTGTGTGCCAGCCCGGACTGTGAGTCTATAGGTGCAACTTCAAGGGGAGTATGGTAGCGCGATTCAAAGACGGGACAAGAGAAGACACAAAGGGACACACACAGCGCTGTGTGTGTCCCTTTGTGTCTTCTCTTGTCCCGTCTTTGAATCGCGCTACCATACTCCTCTTGAAGATGCATTACCAGCAAGCCCACATCGCAACCCTCGTGAACTATAGACGCAAAGTCCGGGCTGGAGATTCTAGCTGAAACCTCTTCCAGCTGAATTACAGCTGGCATTTCTTGCAGCTGGATCCAGCTGGAACCTCTTCCAGCTGAATTACAGCTGGCATTTCTTGCAGCTGGATCCAGCTGGAAGACGTTCCAGTTGGGATATATTCCAGCTGGATTATAGAACCGGAAATTTCACCCAGCTGGATTTTTTCCAGCTGCCTTCCCAGCTAGAAAAGTATCCAGCTGGGTGAAATTTCCAGTTCCATAATCCAGCTGGAAGTAAAAACATTTTCACCTGGGTAAGCTGCACTACATTTAACAAATCGCTTCGCTTATTTGATCTAAGATAGAACGTTGCAATCACAAATGTTGTTTCCACTTTTACTTTCTTCTACCTCAAAATTCACCAACAATATACTGGAACCATTCTTCAGTATCTGCCTCATATGTGCATTGCTGTTTATCGTGTTTTGTCACCTTGGAGCCATTGAAAATTCGTTTCCTTTGCTTTTCAGTTCGGGAGCCAGGCCCCTGCTTCCAAGACAATGACTGTGCTGTCGGGAGCATTTGCAGCACTGGCAACTGCATTCGTAAGCTCTCTGTTTTATTTTATTAATCTTGCCAGCTTGGTAGCATTTCTCTTTGTTCTTGAAGCTGTAATTAATTTGTACGCTTTCATTAATTGCAAGTTTATCACATAAAATGTGAAAGCATATTGTATAGGTGACAACATTGTAACTGGATTTGTTCTAGTTCCGGTTCGACTGGTTTATTATTAGCCAATTCTAGAGCAATACTGAAATGAGGTCATGGTTATTGTTGTTGAGACCGACTTGGGCATATTCTGGAACATTCACGTATTTTAGGCAATACTTCAGATTTTGCATCACATGGCATTGAGGGCAGCAATTTGAATGCTTAGAAGACATCAACCCCGTGCAATGTGTTTGACTAAAAGACTGAAAAGCTAATGGGAAGCATGTCTGTTAATATGTTATTTTTTATCTCTTGCAATACTGTAGTACTACACTGAAATTCAAAAGGTTCTCTGCAGAAACTTATTTGAAGTTATTTTGAAACGGGGGAACGTAAACTCAATATAATGTCAACAGGGATCTCTAGAAGGCTTCACAACCACTTCTATTGCTTTAGAAACTAATTATTGCACAGTCAAAGCGATGTCCTCGACACATCATCCCTGCATACAGCCTGACAGCCTGTATGGGAATCCAATAGGAATTACTTTAAACCAAATACAAACCATCTGGCTCCCTGCTGGCACCATTCAGAAACTTATTAATACCTAGCGACTAAATTATACTGTAGAATTAACATTTGCAGGATTTTCACCTTGGCGAGCATGGTACAGAATTTGTCATCTACGTACTCCTCAGCCTCGTTGTTTCTCCTTCATTTTCCAGCTGGCTGCCGCAACAACGAGAACTGCCCATTCTTAGAAGTGTGCATCCGAAATGTCTGCCAGGACCCTTGCCGGGTTTATGGGGCTTGCGGCATCAACGCCGTATGCAAAGCTATCAACCACGACAGAGTCTGCGCTTGTCTTCCTGATCACACGGGAGATCCAAAACACCACTGTGTGAAAGGCGAGTGTCCCACATGGCCCCTGCCTGTCCTTGCAGAAGTGTGTCGTGCATAATGACGTTTACTAACTTTACCTAAACATTCTAAAACAAAGACTGTTGCTGCATGCTATTGAGTCAGAAATAAGTGTAACCACATAATGTAGATTGTAGATTGCATCTACATGTAGACTCTACATGCACATATACAAACATGTGATGGAATGTTTGATATGACTGATATTTTGACTAGAAAGATCTTGCCTAGTGCAGCTTCAGCAATTAGTGACACGTTGCTGTTGCATTTCGATTTGTTGTGGCCAAAGAGTATGCAAAACTTGTTTCTCAACATGTTCCAGTGTAATTCAGATCATTACAATTGTCACTTGATGTGCATGTGGCATGTGTGCTGAGTTAACATTAGCAAAGTTGTTACATTTTTGTGCATCGAAATTTGCACCCAGGAGCATAGCACGTGAATTTTTTTTGCAAGCTTTGGAGCCCATGTACAGAATATCTTGCCACAGCATCATAGTTGGGCAGCTTGTTGAGTGGCAAAGGGGAAATCTGTGCCCTCGTTTTTTGAAATTTCTTTCTTGACATTTCGAATAAATCATATTGTTGGTGCTGCAGCATTTAAAGCCCCTGATCTGAAACCTATTTAGCACTTGTTTTAGTGTAATATACTCGCAAGATATTTTCTTGAACTACAAACCAGATGTAATACAGGAATAGTTTAATTACGACCACTTGCTGGTTCATTTGATGGGTGCCTTTGTAGCTCTCACTGACGCTTCCATTCTTCACTACTACTGCAAAATTCAAACAGCGCTCAACAAACATCACTTTCATTTTTCGTTTCTCAACTCTTTGCTTGAGATGCTACTAAGTAGCATTTAATTCCTCTTGTTCAAGCACTGTTCCTTCAAGGTCATCCTGTGTTAACCTAAACTATTTGTCCTTCATCAACAGTGCTACCTCCACCTGAATGCACAAGAGACGATGACTGCTACTCCGGCCGTATCTGTGAGCTTTCCCATTGCAGAGGTAAGTGTGGACATTTTTTTAACGTGCAACTCGACAAAATAAGCGAATGGCAGCACAAGTCAACTCGACCAACTAGCCCAAGTATCAGTCTTACGAAAAAATAAGGCCTTGGTTCGGTTGTTTGCGGATTGTTTTAGTGATGTAATAACTGCATAAGCATATGCAAATGGTACTGACCATCGTCATAAATCCTTATGTCCTGAAAATAAATTGAAATAAAAGTTTAAAAAAATCAAGTACGCAACATGCACACTGTGAAAACACAACGTCGCACTTGTTCTTTATGCAATATAGTCAATATGGGCACTATCCAATAAAGCCATTGCTATAAAGTATCACTACTTGTTGCTGGGCTAGTTGGTTCACACTTATTATGGTATAATGGTGTAATAGTGTAATTGGATGTAAAGCAATGTGAAGTAAGACCATGGAAGACAAGAAAGAACGCCTGCCTTTCCTGTCCTGGTCTCCACATTGTTTCACATCCTACTGCACCATAATAAGCCAACATAGCTAGGCTGGACCAAGCTGAATAACATAAATTGAATGGCAGTTTGTCTAAAGCGTTATTGCCTTGATGTTAGCGTATTCAAAGAGGCCCTCTGGCACTTTGTCATAACTGCAGCTGCGTCTCTATCTCTAAAGATCTCCCCTTTCTTTCATTCTTACAAGCAAAAATAGATGACAAGGGTGTGGACCATATGCAACACACTGTATGCCTGTACTGGTCAAGCATAACCACGCTGAGTTGTGCACTCTTAATCTACCATTTTGCTGAAAAGCTGGTGAACATATGCCGTTCTCAGATGCAAATAAGCTGGTCAGTCGTGGCTATCATCTTTTGCGATCCCTTGGAAATGTTTACTAAGTTGAAAAATTGTATGGAGAGAGGAACAAGCATGCTTTGAAGCTTCCTTTAATGTGGGATCTAAAACTCCCGTGCTCTCATGCTCTGCATGTGAGCATTTGGCTTTCAACATGCACATTGCCTCAAAGTCCTGTACTGAAGCTTTGGTGGACATTTCATTGCTTAGTGGGCTGCCGAGCGGACAACAACTGCCCACCAGACCTTTCCTGCATTGACGGACAGTGTCAGAACCCGTGCCAGCGCAGCGCTGTCTGTGGCCGAGACGCTCACTGCTCTGCAGTCAACCACAGAGAACTTTGCTCCTGCGAGCATGGCTACACCGGAAACCCTGTCGTGGCCTGTGAAAAAGGTAACACCGCGTGCCAGCGAATCTACTGCCTGACTGCTTGACTGTAGTCACTAATTGTTCTGACTTCATAAGCTAAAGGTTTGTATTCGTGAGCCGTGACGAAGCAACGTAAAATGCAAATTTCTCGACTGTCGCTCTGTTAATGAGAGAGGCTTCCTTGCGTGATAAGCCACCTGGAAAAGGCAAACAGTACTTATTGTTCACTACTTTCCCTTCAGTGAGTTCTTAGTTCAACTGGGGTCGGTGGCTTTGGTTTATTGTTCTTGATCCGCATCTTGACCTCTTACCTGACTTCATGGCTTCACACAGTTCAAAGAGCAATTGACGTACATGCTACAGACAACAACATATGCTTGTGACTATCTATTTTCATCTATGTATGTTGTACTTTTTGCACTGCTTGAACCTATTTGTCAGTTGTTGCTCACCCCCACGTACTGTCTTCATTATGTTCTGGCTTCGCCAATGTCCCTGACAACCACCTGCCACCACTCCAAGACCTAAGCCTTCATGCCATGAGTAGTTGTGCCCCGTGAACTTGCCAAAACTGAAACGTTGTGAACTCATACTGCTCAGTGCTGCATTATTTATCATCTGCTGAAAACAGTGTGGATTACATTCATAAGCATGTACATGCCAGGCTTAAACTGATCACGACCTCAGATATGTTTAAGCTTGCCACTATTACATGGGTGCACGTTATTCTTCCTCCAGTTTTCCGGTTCAACAATAACAGGAGGCCCTTTGTCTAATGTGTTTCTTACTTTTTTACTTTGTCTTCTCTGAGAGAAGCAAATTGGCAGAGCCAAGTGAGCATAAATTCTTGCTTGAAAATAGTGCAGTCGTTTTGTTCTTTGTGCACAAAAAAGAACATTATGAAACAAGTAAATGGTACAGGTAAAGAGACTACACTATTTCCAGTTATGAGCAATAATGTAGCATGGTGAACTTGGTTTTTTGTTATTTGTTTCAGTTGTACTGCTAGAAAAATAGCTATTTGTCGTTGGTCGCATAATACTCACTAACAGAAGACCTGCACAGCTACTGAGAACAATATTCCTCGTGTGCTGGGCTGCTCGGTTGTGTGCTTATGTTCGATGTTGTTTCAGTGTGGAAAAAGATGATTAGCAGATATCCTTATTACATTCACTGTTGTTTTATTCGAACTTCATGCAAGAAATCTGTATCCTATTGTGGATAAGCCTTTCAAGGCACACTGTTGAGCTTGCCATCCACTATTATTATGCATTATTCATACCTAACATTCTTTTCAGTTCCTGACGGCTCATGCAGAAAGGATGAAGAGTGCGGGTACGGAGAAATCTGTGTATCATACAGGTGCATAGGTAAGTGAATGACAGTTATTTACAGTAAAGGCAATTAGGCAAACCAAAATTTATTTTTTAAGTAAATGCACGGAAAAAGACAATGGCCTCTGCATCAGTGAGAGAACATTTTGAAGCTTTGATGTGGTTCAGCCAATTGATCAATCAATCAAAATCAATCTATGTGTTTACATAACGCATCAAAATGCATTCTTTATTTTTCCACTCAAAGTTCATGTCTTGTCCTTTTGCAAATTCCAGATGGCTGCCGTAACCACGACAACTGCCCGTTCGACAAGGCCTGCATCAACGGACATTGCCAAGACCCGTGCAGCCTCGGAGGCATCTGCGGCATCAACACCCAGTGCCGAGCTCTCTACCACGAAGCTTCGTGTGAATGCTTGCCAGGTTACACCGGGAACTCTAAGGAACGCTGCAGTTTGAGTGAGTACGCACGGTGATTGTACAGTAATGCGAGGCTGTGTTCTGTAAGACTTTCCGCTGGGATTTCTGTAGGGTCTCTGTTGAGTTCTTTTATGGGCTTAGTGTCGTCTCTGAGTAAGACATGATTGAAAATGATTTGTCGAATCCTGGCAACTTTTGTAGAGTAACCCTTGCACCAAATCAGTATTACATTAAATACTGTTAATGCGGTTAGTGGTTAGCTAAGTAGAGGACTGTCTGTTATATGAATATCTTCATTCTACAAGTTTTGATACAGAGCCAGCTTTAATCTTGTGAAATTTGTTGCACTGTGTGCGACACTGCTTTTATAGCAACGTCCCTGCCTTTTCTCTCCACTAGATTTGACTAATACTGGTTTGAATCATGAGCAACTAAAGCAGTTTATACTTTGCAACAGCACAGCTTAACTGTGACACTAAGTCAGTGATGTGAACCTCACTGTAGAGTTGTTTGCAATGTTTCAGTGCACTTGTTTGAGGTTCATATCAGTGTCTGTGGCGCATTCGTTTCCTCAGCAAAACATCTTTTTGTGTGTGTATTGTCTTGGCAGTTCCCCTTCCTGAATGCACCGATGACCATCACTGTGGAACTGGATATGTGTGTGTCAACTCAAAGTGCAAAGGTGAGTTCATGCAATGACATTCTTATATTTGAAGACGAGTAGCACTAAATAATTGACAGTGTTTTACCAAGGCACATAATTATACTACTTTGAACATTCCTCCGGGCACCTCCAGTAATACATAGGAGATCTCAAGTTTGTTTACATCTTGAGTGCAATGTGCTCCAGTCATTTGATGGTTGTGCCTTTAAAGTCGGTTAACTTAGAGACTCTGACATATTTTATAAAGCACTGTTGTTGCATGTATATTGTTATATTATATTACATGACATATTTTTTGTTATTTCCTGAAAGATGACATGGTAGGAAGCATTTGTGGACCTTGGCAACGTAGAAATACAATATACATCATATCATAAGAAGCCAAGAAACACTGACACCAAGGTCAACATAGGGGAAATTACTTGTGCTTATTAATAAATGAAATAAAGAAACGACAAATGAATAGGAATTAAAGTGGATGAAAAAACAACTTGCCGCAGGTGGGAACCGAACCCACAACCTTCGCATTTCGCGAAGGTTGTGGGTTCGCATTTCGCGTCTCGAATCCGGCAACATTGATGCCTTCAGGTAGCATGTGTGAGTTTATTGACTAGTTGCCTTTACCCAAAAAGATCACGTCCTCGTGACGCCTGTGGCAAAAAGGACGTTCCACGTCCGCCGCCAAGGTATGTGAGTGGTGGCGTTGGCTAACACTCCCAGGGTTCTACTAGGACACATAAATACCCAAGAAAGTGGATGGGGAAACAGCGCCGCGGTAGCTCAATTGGTAGAGCATCGCACGCGAAATGCGAAGGTTGTGGGTTCGGTTCGCACCTGCGGCAAGTTGTTTTTTCATCCACTTTAATTCCTATTAATTTGTCGTTTCTTTATTTCATTTATTAATAAGCACAAGTAATTTCCCTTATGTTGACCTTGGTGTCAATGTTTGTTGGCTTCTTATGATATGACTAATAAAAAATCGGGCGCCTCGGTTAACCCCCTCTTTTCTCGTTTAAAATACATCATAGTCACTTTTTGCTCTTTATCTAAGTTGTCTATTGGTACAAGATAAACATTTCAATGTTTCTAGAAGTGACAAGGTGTTTGAATTAGGCAGTCACGCTAAGAATAAAGGCAGCATTTCAACAAGGAGACTTCTTCATCAGAGCAACAACATGGACAATTCTAGCCTAGTCGCACACATAAAACACATGGAAAGTATAAAGATATAGACAAAGTACTTTATCTTAGTTTCTTTAGTGTTCTGTATATTTTTTGTATCTGAATAGATAAAGGTTTAACGCCAAACTAACATTTCTTCAAAAAATTCAAGTCCCATAGTCGAAACATTGGCTCCAGCCTAAGACATCCCTTATTTGGCCGCTGTTGACCACTTCACGTCTCTATCTTCCTGCAAATGTCTGTCTTGTTTTAATAGTTCCAAAGCGGTAACCTAACAACCTACAGATTGATTCAGTGTTTGCCTCTCGAGTTTGTTTAACATGCACACTTTGTTGCCTGCTCTGAAACCTTTCTCGGCCTTTTCTAGACATCAACGAGTGTCTGCACGGCCGCGGCCCATGCGCACACGGTGCAACGTGCACAAACCTGCCTGGCAGCTACAAGTGCAGCTGTCCTAGCAACCTGGTGGGTGACCCCTATCACGGACGTTGCCGTCAGCGCATCCAAGGCTGTACACGCGACACTGACTGCAAGGACAACGAAGCATGCAATACTCTTACAGAGCAGTGTTACGGTGAGTATCACACTCCCACTCCGCCATGGTGTGCGTGATTTGTGCTCAAATCAGCCTACTGCATTGTGAAAGGTATTTGCATGCGTCTGATCTGCGGGCGCAGGGTTTTTGTTTAAGTAGCACAGTCGAATCTCATTTTAACGGGAGTCACATCCAACATTGAAATTAGCTTCGTTGTATCCTGTGCTTGTTACGAGCATATGTTTGCTACATGCTGGTATCAGTGAGAAACATTTTAGATTTAACTTCGGTATAGCTGATAGTTTGCGATATCTCCATAATACATCGTCAACATCACCACTTGTCATGGCGCTCTTTGGCCACACCTGGCCCTTGCGCCTTTAAACACCACATATCATCATCATCATCCATGTTCAGTATATCAATGTTCAACTATAGTAATCAGTGAATTTGAGGCATGGCAGCCACTCTGTGGCAAGCCATTGGTGGCAAGAAGCCTTTCCTGGTCAATTAAGGTTTTGAAATATTCCGAGTTCACTGAGAAAAAATTTAGAGATAAGGAGAGGGACATACATGGCGCCTGTGTCCCTGTGCCATGAAATAATTTTGACTTAGCAATTGTAATTGTTTGAACATATGTGAGCTTCAGTTAACATAGCTTTACTGAACATCAGGCACATGGCCTCCTCTGACATTAACATCCAATCACAATGAACAAAGCTGACTGGCAGTGGTGGCTTTGGAATGTTTTGGTTGATCTAAAGACCTAAATTCTAGAAAGGACTTCATAGATCCACAGCAGTGACTCAGTCAATATAAATTTCTGCTGTGGAGCGCGAGTCCAAGGCTGCAGGTTCAATTCTCGGTCACAGTGGCTGCATTCCAGCAAGGTCAGAATGTTGAAACAGCCACGATCAATTGATCATTCAATCAATCAGAGAGTGTTCATGGATCCAATAATCTAGACTTTAATTTGGGAGCTAGTGCAGTGAAGAATATGTGCTCTGGCAGACAGAATATTTTGCTTTCAGAGCTGTTTTTTTTTTTTTTTTTTTTTTAATGTGTAGCATGGGTGCTGACACATCTTTTGACTTTTTCCCATTGCTCTCCTTGGGGATGCAGATGCTTGTCTCAAGCCTGGCGTCTGCGGTCGGGCAGCCGAATGTCGGGGTGTCGACCACCGACCTGAGTGCTTCTGCCCAAGTGGACTTCGAGGGAACCCCTACGTTGAGTGCACTATCGGTGAGCAGCACAAAGACAGCAGTCCTCATTCTTGAATTTCTTCCTGGAGTTCCTGTGTTCTTTTCACCATGTAAAACCTAGGAAACAGTTCATTCCTTGTCTTTTGTGACAGTCTGCCCTCCTTGGTTACAAGGGCACCAGCTGTATTTCTTATGTATGCCCATTGTTTGTAAACTAGTAGCTTAAGTATTGTGCTTACGTTCATCTGCCATTTAGTATGCTCACAATCTACCACGTTTGTCATGCGACATTGGCATTGCTTGTGCCTTAATGCACGCAAGTCGTCCTCAGTCACGATTCCTCACTTTTTGTTCCTGCGCAGCTCGGCCTTGTGCCCACTACCAGGAGTGTCCTGGAAACCTGCAGTGCCTTGGTGACCGATGTGGCTGTCCACGACCCTTCTGGCAGAAGAACTACTTCTGCATCTGTAAGTTGCTGGTTAAAAACTACCTACTACTTTTTGTAGCCAAACATCAAAGAGCTGCGAATGCTGGTTTCGTTCCTTTGTTTGTCTGTTTGTTCTTGCTGTAGGCAGAATCATGGCCAGGCCTTTCTTTTGTTTACTGGCTTATTAGTTTTGTGCATTTAGATCGGAGCACTACAAATGAGCAAAAGTCACGTGAAACACAGTGTATACAAAACACAAGGTAAAGTGAATTCATAATATAAAAGGGAGGTTTACTGAATGCGCTTGTGGGAATGAAGGAAAAATAGCATACATGCATTAAGCAATAAGGTGACGACACTAGCACAATGAGGAAACAAGATATTACTGCACCTGTGAGAAACATAAGAGCTCATTGAAATATTGTTAAGACAAAATATTCGTAAGTTAGGCAGGCCAATAAAGTTATACACGGCTTAGTAAAAATGATAAGAACATTTACAGGCATTTTGTGGTAAGTTAATCAATCAGGTTGCTCTACAGCTGGCACGATACCACAGTCTAAGGTGCAAAGTAGCCCTCCAGAGTGTGCACACAAGTATTTGTGTGGGCCATGGAGGTAACAATTCGTTCATACCTGGGGCAAACTCATTTGTAAAGGTAGTAATTGTAATAGATACTATACTAATGTGCTTTATTTTATTGTATTCAAATGATGAGTGTAAGTATTGTAGCAGGCGCTTCTATATCACAGGATAGTGCGACTGCATAACAATGCCAGAGCAAAAAAAAGCGCCAATCAACCATCTCGGCTATGTTTGCATTGTGTGGCTGGTTCAGAAACGTTCTATTCACTTTATTCTGGTGCTTGACTGTGTTGCTGTCACTTGTATGTCACTCTTTGTCATTATGTAAGATTAAAATTTGCCCCAAGTCATTGCATAGCTGTATATCTTGTTGCCAGTCTGTCAGAGATCTAGGATAAACTGACATCGCAGAACCTTAGCCACTGCCCTCGTAGTTACAGTTACAGGGGAAGTAATGTCACAGGAGACATTGTAGCATTAATTGCTTGTTTTCTTTTCTCTGTCCTTACAGTGACGAGTGTCAACTGCTCCACAACCAATCCATGCCCTGAACACCAAGAGTGTGTGTATGAAGGCAGCTACACAGGCTTCTGTGTCTGTCCCAAGGGATTTGCTCTCCTGCCTAATGGAGTGTGCAGAGGTAAGGCAAAAGTGCTAGCAGACCCTGTGCTGAGAATCACACAAACATGTCAATGTTGTTTCGAGTACAACGCTTTTACCTCTTTAAACATTGCTCATGTGCTGTTCATCTTTTGCAAATTTCGCAGGCATCTGTGAAATGTTCTCTTGCTTAATGTCTGGTTTGGACACGGAAAGCTTGCGTGACCACGAGTTATGCTTTCATTTCCTCCTTTTGTTTTTGTTATTTCCTCCTCTTTGTGGCTAAGTGGCTGTAGAATTCTGCAGCTCAGCACGAGGTCACAGTTTTGGTTTTCAGCAAGAGCAGCTGCGTTTCACTGGTAGCAGTATTTGAAAAATGCTCATTTCGTACTTAGATGAAGTGCACGTTAAAGAGTGCGAAATGATGAAAATTAATCTTGAGCATTCTGCTTCAACATCGCTCCTAGCACCTATGCTGCTTTGGAATGCTGAACTTCATCAATCAGTAAGTCAATCAATCAATCAATCAATCAATTTTTCTGTTTCCGCAGATATTAACGAGTGTGAGCAACATCCTTTCCCCTGTGCCCACGGTGCCCAGTGCTACAACAATGTGGGCAGCTACCACTGTACGTGCCCTCCGGGAACTACGGGAGAACCCTTCCATGCTGGATGTAAGTGCAAGCCTGTGTCAGCATCGTTTACGAGCTTGTTGTAATGAGCAGCAGCTGATGTCTAGAAACATTAATGCAACATTGTCTATTGCAGCGGTGGTTTAGTCCAACTGTGGATATACGATTCCTTTTTTGCATTCTAATCAAACTAGTGCTAACCCACACACACCGCGGAGGCTTAGTTTCAATGGCTTTCTGTTGTTGAGCGCAATGTAACGCATTCAACTCCCAGCCACGGTGACTGCATTTCAATGGGGCGACAATGCAAAACATGTTGTGTACTTGCATTATTGCACGCATGTTGAACATCCCCTAATAGTCAAGCTTATTCTGAAGCCCTCCACTGCCATGTCCCTCATCAGCTCACTACACAGCTTCAAGGCACACAAGAGAACCAGTTAATGAATAAGCTTCAATGCACAAAATTAACTCTGCAACCTTCATTCTTGGTAAATCTTAATGTTGATACCCTCCAAGTAGAGGGTATTGGTACCACTTGCAGGTACATATTTGATCATCAAATATTTGTTTATTTATTGTTTCTTCCTGCCCCTCTCAGGTGAGCCACCCAAGGGAGAATGCACTCATGACAATGACTGCCCCAACAATAAGGCTTGTGACATTCACATGCTGAAATGTTACGGTGAGTACACCAATTTAATAAGAGCGTGCAGTTTAGGCTTATCAGCCATGGCTTTTAGAGTATATAACTTTTTCTGTCCTTTAAAAGGAGTGGGGCTTCAACATTGTGTTACGTACCATTCCAGGTGCATTTTTATGTAATGGACTTTAGTAATGCCATATGTGTCCTAGTAATGTTTGCAAGCTTATTTGAAGCTAAGGAGTGAATGTCTCATTGTGGTTTCTTAGAGGCTCAGAATGAGGTCGCATGTTCAACGCACAATTGTCACAGCTGCATGCTGATTGGAATGAAGCATAATAATACTGGTATACAGAGCCTTGTCTACGCATTAATGAACCCCAGGCAGCCAGTTTGCTACAGTCTCAAGATTATAGCTTCTGTTTTGCTTTGGGATGCTAAACCTGATCAATCCATATCAACACTGAATGTTGTCATCCCCAGATCCCTGCCTGGTGCCTGGAGCCTGCGGAGAACACGCACGTTGCCGAGTGGTCAACCACAAACCTACCTGTGAATGCCCTGCAGGATACAGTGGAAACCCACGCAACTACTGCTTTAAATGTAAGGTTCTGTCTATGGCGTTACTTTTTTCTTGTCATCTAATTAGGTAATTTATGCACAGTTTATTCCTTTGTTTCAGTGACCATCCTTATAATTTTTGTGTGTGTTATAACATTCTTGAATCTGCTTCAAACTGTAACTCTTGAATGCAACAAGGACGAAACATAGTATATAAGGAGACGGGGTAAGATAGTGCTCAACGTGACTACATGTGGTACCTTGCATCACAAGAGATATCACAACCTCATGCATAGAAATGATCCACCTGCACTAAAGCCTGTTGCTTGGATGATGAATTATTAACACACCTATCAGCATACCAGTGCAGTAGCATAGCACCCGCACTGTGGTCTCCAGTGCGCACATGACTGGAATCCTCATTGTTATGAAACATAGGATTTTACAGGAGCATCTGTGTGTTTAATGCTGGGCAAGCAACTTCCTCAATGGGACAGAGAAGTTGTTTTTAAAAACTTTTCTTAGTTCCTCTGGTGTATTCCTCATACAAACTTTGTCTGAATTTTGTCTTCATGTGACTGACTATATTAATAGCTTTAATGCCGTGAATACCCCTCGTGCCCTCACATTCATCGTGACCATTGTTGCATGTAACAATTTTTTTTTTTCTAAATTTTGGCATCACCAAGGAGGTGGGCTTGTCAGTGAAAATAGTTTACCTGCCGTGGTTGCTTAGTGGCTATGGTGTTGAGCTGCTAAGCACGAGGTCGCGGGATCGAATCCCGGCCACGGCGGCTGCATTTCAACGGGGATGAAATGTGAGAACACCAGTGTACTTAGATTTAGGTGCACATTAAAGAACCCCAGGTGGTCCAAATTTCCAGAGTCCCTCACAACGGCGAGCCTCATAATCAGATTGTGTTTTTTTCATGTAAAACCCCATAATTTAATTTAATCTTGAAAATCGTTTTGGGAAGAGCCATTTCTGCTTAGCATACATAAATGAGAACAGTGAACAGAGGTGTGATGAACCATTTAACTATTGTCTGTCCTTTTATTTTACACAGTGGTTGGATGCCCCCATGAGTTCCACTGCCCTGGAAACCTGCTTTGCATGGATAGTGGCTACTGTGGCTGCCCACCAACTTTCCAAAGGAAATACGACTTTTGCATAGGTAAGCTGGCCAACAAAACAGTTACATTACAACAGCAACTGTCTTGACCGCATCCCTTCAAAGCTGCCAAACTGTAAAAGGTCACCAAATTTGGCCTTAGATGTATAGGCCATTTCATGGTTAGTCTAAGGTTGCCGAGATTCTCAATTGCACTAAATTTCAAATGTGGCACATAAAAAGTTCTTTTGTTTCAGTGAAGGCTCGTCGTTTATTGCATAAATGGGACAGCACTCATCCACATATGGGGTTGCTTCTTGTTGTGGCATTTTGTTTCCTAAATGCTGATTGTGTCAATGCACTTAAAGGTCAGAGTGGTGAATGCTGCTTGAATGAGCCTTCCAGTTCAACAAAGAATTCCTTTGTTTTCATTCAGTCACTGTAAATGGATAACATCCAAATCTTGTAAGAGAGAGAAGGGAGAAAGGAAAGGCGGGGAGGTTAACCAGACTGAATCCAGTTTGCTACCCTACACATGGCGAGGGGGATCGGGAGTGAGAGAGAGAGAGAAGACATGAGTCTATATCGCACTTTAACATGCACTAAGTTAGGTGCAGGATATCTACAGTTGGGCACTCAAGTCTGTTGCCTTCAGGTACTGAAGAAGTGCTCAAATGGCTTTCTGGACTAATAAACTGTGAGGCCAGGCTCCCAAGAACTTTGCTTTTTTGAGTGGCCTATCGTCCAGGCCGTCATGCCAATGCACATGAACCTAAGAAGTGACAGGTGCTTGAATGAACCTTCCACGATAACAAGGAATGCCTTTATCTCTCATTCATTGTAATTGCTGTCTCAAGATTAGACTATTACAATATTTCATGCAAGCGTTGTCATTTTTGTACTGATGATATTCAGTGCTAATATGGTGAAACTAGTACATACAAGGTGGAATCATTACTTGTTCTTTCCCACATTGATGTACAAACCACTCAAAGCCAACTGAAGGTACTTACTACTTAAATGTTGTGACCTTTCCAGCTACCAGCCGGAACTGCTCGACAACAAACCCTTGCCCGAAAAATGAAGAGTGCGTCTACACCGGCAGGCAGACGGGATTCTGCGTGTGTCCTCGTGGCTATAGGCTGTTGCCCAACGGTGTGTGCAGAGGTGAGTGCAACTGCATGATCACATCATCGTTCAAGGATAACGAATTGTTGCACACCTCACAACAGCTTCAGCCACTTATATTTAGTGTGCTTTACTGTTAATGATGGTAGTAGTGGCAACCTCACTGCTCCTGCCTGCTGTGAAAAACACTGTCTCAACACTACGTTTGCAGTTATGTAAAATTTCTTGACCTGTGCTACTAACAGGCTTCTTGGTTATCCATAGAGCAGCACTCTCTAAGAAATGACACACACAAACTAAGGATAGGCACAAAGCTAGCTGCACAAAGAATTGTTGCAGTTCAGTGCTTCATGCCTGTATTACTATGGGTGTTTTGGTGGTTGTTATGCATGAACATTTGTCACGCCTCTTACAAATGAAAAGCTTCGTGAATGTTGCCCCTGGTTCTTAAGTACTAGTATCTTCCTGTAAGTCTAACCGAGAGGAGTGGCCTATGTTTTGGTGCCTGCCTGTTCTTCTCACCAATGTTGAGCAGGTTTCTTTGATTTGTTGAGAGCTTTCTTTCTTTCAACATTTTGTTTATTTTCTCCATCTTTCTCAACCAGACATTGACGAGTGCACAGAACTGACACCACCACCCTGCTCCAAGACTGCAAGCTGCATAAACTTGCCAGGAACCTTCGAGTGCCAATGTCCAGAGCTGACCCACGGAGATCCGTACAGGGGAGACTGCTTGCCCAGGGAACCACCCAAGCCTATTTGCACAACGGACGAAGACTGCCCCTTACATGAGGCCTGCGACCTCGGAAAGCAGGACTGCTATGGTGAGGCGTTTTGCTTGTACTGGGGACAAGCACTGCTAACAGTTGCCAGCTTGAAACATGACGAGGAGTGACTGTGACTTCCCTGTAAAACTTGAATGATGCATAGTTCTAATGAATATGTGCAAGCACAGGAGCTGCAATCTGGAATGCCTTCTTTCCTTCCGTCTTTTCTTTATTGCTTCTTTTTTTGTTGTTATACTGCCTGTATTTAACCGGCAGTAGCTGGCTACAGTAATGGAACATCCTCATCATTGGTCTTTAAGTGAAAATGGTTCTTTATCAAAGTGGTGTGGGCAAAAACATTATTGTGCCAGCTCTTGCCTGTGGACAGAAAGAAAGAGTGCTGAAATATTGCTTCATGAGCTCGTTGACCATGTTGACGCAGTGTTGGGATGGCTGTGGCAAGTGGCACAATGTGCCGGTCAGGTGCTGTCCACACGAAGAGCATGAAAAAAAAAAATGCACGGCAAATGCGCAGATGCGATATCCTGTAACATCCTCATTTTCACGCATTAATTAGTTCCCATTTCACAGCGATGCAAAGCTAAGCTGAATGGATCTGTATGTGACTATGAGAGTATAGAAGCTCAAGGTTGATATGCAGTAGTAGTACTCGGAGGTGCTTATTTGTTTTTCTCTTTCTCTCACCATAGATCCATGTATCCACGATCCCTGCGGGTTTGAAGCTGTCTGCCGGGTTGAGAACCACAAGACCGTGTGTGTTTGCCCTCCAGGCTACACTGGCAACCCACTTGCACGCTGTCTGCGAGGTAACCATTGCTAATTACCATTAATTGCAATAATTCAGAAAATCCAGCAAAGCCAAACAAATCTCAAAATTTTGGTTGGCCTGCTATTTTTTCAATATACTTTGAAGATTTCTGCGTATTAACGAACATTAAACATTGCCAGAATGCAGCAAGAAAAGGCTAGAGGCTGGCAAAATAAAGGGGAAGGGTGCATTACTAAGGCATGAATACTCAAAACTTAATCCATATTTGATGTTGAACTAGGTGTGTATTGCAAACGATACCATCATATAATGATGGTGTGGTGATATAACTCATCACTTTCGCAATGAGCAAGTCCTATGTGTGTCTGTTCACATACCAATTCCGATCTTATTTCTATTCAAATGTGACCGTGTCTGTGTATCTGTACGTGTAATTATCCATGATTCTGTCTAGGGGTGCTGTTTATTCAACTTCGTATGCCTCGAACTCTGAATAATTCAAGCAAAATTCCGTTGTCCCCAGAAGTTTGAAGTAAAGCAAGTAACGACAATAATAAGACTGTAATTAATGACAACGACAAACTGACAATGACAACGACAACTAACGACGAACTAACTAAATGCGAGAATGTTCATTCTTTCTCCTACAGTGGAAGTTTGTGGTGTCGACTACAACTGCCCTGGGAACCTCGTCTGTCTCTCAAGCAGCACGTGTGGGTGTCCACCAAACTATGACCGTGTTGGAGAGTACTGCATCGGTGGGTATTTCAGCTTATCATGATGTTTCCCTGCCGCTCTTCTTCTGACTTTCCACTAAAGCAATCGCTGAATCATTCTGTGAGCACAATTAGTACGCACTTGGTTTATTCCATCTTCCCTGCGCTTTACGTGGCATTCCAGCATGTAATGCACTATGTTAAGTCATATTTAGTCATGCAGAGGTAAATGTGACCGTGGCTGTTAGCATTGTGATTCTGTTAGCAACGTAATCATGTATAGCTAAACTAACCTAATAGGACCTACAAGAGATTGAAGTGCATTGAAACTTGTTAATCAACATTAACATTTTGTGACACATGCAACCATGATTTTATTTAGCGAGGTGTTACCTGTGTGTTCTGAAAAGTAAGGAAACCAGAATCATGGATATGTTGATCCACTATTAAAAATTGTACAAGTACAAAAAATTTTGTATAAAATCTCTTGTTGTTCTTCTGCCACTCACTGTTTTACTGCTGTGATATATTCTCGTCAGGGAAATGGCCACAAGGAGGATGTCCTGTTTTTCTAAGTGCTGTTCGTCTTACACTTTGTTGGCTACATGCAGGGTTTTTTCTTTGTACTGTTAAGTAAAAAAGAAAATAGTTTTAATTCTAATCTCTGTCCTCTTTTTTTTACACCCCTCAGTGACAAGCAGGAACTGCACGACCACTAACCCGTGCTCTCAGAACGAAGACTGCATCTATGTCGGCCCACAAGAGGGCTTCTGTGTGTGCCCACGAGGTTATGAGCTCCAACCTAACGGAGTTTGTAGAGGTGAGTGAGCAACACGTTCTTTTGCAAAAATACCGAATCATTGTGCACTTTTCTAATGTGCACAATTCATAAGAAACGGGTAGATAGGCAATGTTTTGGTGTTTAGGTGCAAAAAATGTTAATCATCGAGGCATAAAGACACATGCATGGCCACTACAGGTGTCCCTCTGTGCCATTATATCATGCCCAGCATGATATGATATCATATCGGACCTCGCTGCAACGGAACCGCATTCAACGCAGAAATACCTTCGTTATATCTGATGTTATTACACACATATATTCGTTACATACTGATATCAGTGAGACATTTGTTTTTCTTCCTATCTGATAACTTGTTATATGTTATATTATGTTTATTGTACTGAGTTTGAACTGTACGTAGATACACTTGTGATCAATAAGCATAGATAAAATACAACTTTGTTAGCTGCCATAAGGAAGCCATAATATACATGGTTAACCTCCAGTAATGCATCAGACGATCATGAAGTGCCAAGTCTTTAGGACAAGTGAGCAATCCCACAGTGCTATTCAATAAGTTAATATTTTGCAAAAACAAGGATGTGGTGTTGGCTTAGGATATTACAGCATGCTTATATTAATGATAGTAAAATCTTGTTGAATGAAACGCCTATAATGAACGGAGCTTCTTGCTTTCTTCCACTTCAGCGCACAGTGAGATAGAAAAATAACAAGGACCTAACATGCCAGCATTGTCTGCTATACACACATTAACTCTTAATGTTTTCTTTACCTGCTTTTCTTATTTGCTCATTTTTCAGACATCAATGAATGTGTCACGATTCACAATCCATGTGCAACCGGAGCGAAGTGCGTCAACCTGCCAGGAAGTTATGACTGTGTCTGTCCCCCCGGCACTGTTGGTGACCCATTCATTGGCGGATGTAAGTAATCACAGCACTGGCATTTGATTTATGGCAGGTGTTACGAAGCTACTGCTTTTAATGAAGTCGTTGCTCTTCAATTGCAAATGCCAAAGCATTGTGTGAAGGACAGTGTAGTGAAGTAGTTGACCGTGTGCAATGAAAAACCCTGTGCTTTTCTTTTTCCAGGCAAACGCATTGAAGAGGAATGCCGTACTAACGACGACTGTCCTTTGGACAAGGAGTGTGATGTCAACACCCATCAATGCATACGTAATTATCTCTTTGTTCTCACTAGAAAGTAACAAGACAAAGCTTTGATTTCCTTATCCTGCCTTCAAATGTCACTTGAATCAGTTTTACACTGGTGTGGCACTCATTTTGTCAGTAGTTCTGAAAGTACTGAACATTACTAGTGCGTATTGCAGGTCTGCAGAGCTTGTTCATGATTTATTGCATGAACTGCCAAATTAGCATATTTTGCAGTAGTGCATGGTTCATTTCACATAATAATTGTGATAATCAATGTGTAAGGAACTAGGCCGGAACTAACTGTTTAGGTATGCGATAGCCTACTTAGATTGCGATGATTGTAGCATCGCAACAGCTGCACGCGTGCATCACGGGTGACCTTAGTAATTTGCTCAAGTGAGTGCTGTTGCCCAGCTTAACTCATCAATTCGTCTTTGTTTGCTTCTCACTTACAGCGCCTTGCCACGTTTGTGGCCCAAGTGCATTGTGCACAGTCACAAACCATGTCGCCATATGTGTCTGCCCTCCTGACCTTGTTGGCGATCCGTTTGACAAGATCCATGGCTGCTACAGAGGTACGTCCAGAAGTCCAGCCAACAGCATATCGGACAGTGACTTCTCTAGGTCCTTTTAAATCTGCAGATTCTGTACTGTACCCTTGTCTTTGAAACTGCAGACCATGTGCTCTCTGCTAGCTCTCGGTACGTGCACAATTGGCAGGTGTTGGCCACTTATCTGTAGTTTGTTGCCATCAACTTGTTGCCAGAGCACTTTTGTTTAGACCCTCAATGGGGGCCATAAATATTACCAATTAACAATGTTCAAATAGTGAGAAATTTCTAATCAACTTTAATATGAATGGTGATCTTTTTTTCTAAATGTAGAAAAAGAAATGTGGTGAACAAATGTATAAAAATATTCATCTATCTTGTAATGCATGCATCGATTCTTGGGAGCATATTCAATTGAACAACTTGTAAATTGAGTTTTAAAAAGAATGACAGTTCACCACATTTTCTGGCTTGCTTGTAATGAGCGCTTGAAGCAGTTGATAAACCATATGCAAAAGCCCATATGCAAAAGCCCATCTCGACAGCATGCAGGCCCAGGAACCAGAATAACACTTCATATTCAGCCGTAACTGAATGTTGGAAGAAATTGAATGTGAAATTCTCGAATCAAGTGCATACTTTAATTTGAGATAGAAGTGTATTTGTATTAAAAAATTTCAGTATTTGCACATCCCTAGTAAATGCTGTTTGCTGACCAGGCACGCCTAGACTCATGTAACACCCAGGCTTAAATGCCAAAGTGTGCAGCTTATAGAGAAAAATGCTGTAGCCCCAAAACTGTACATCAAAACCTCGCTCTTGCAAGCTTCAGAAACACTGTCAAATATGAAAACACAAAGGCATGTGCTAGTTTATCTTCACATCTTTGTGTCTCAAATTATGCCAGCAATAAAACTGCCAATCTAACCTTGCACATTCAGTAGATCAAATGCATTTACCATGTTGTGATTTTCCTATTATGTAACATAAACAGTTTGAACGTGAAGAGTAAAACGCATTTATTTTGGTCCGCAGGAGTTCCCCCTCCACCTAGGACAGAGCCTCCCGGTCCAGATATTCCTCCTGGTGGCCTCGATGGTATGACAGAAATCTATGCGTTTATATGTTTCAGTCGGGTCTTACGATAACGTTCGCCAGAGGTAGCCAAACTGCGGTTTTTCTCAGATCTACTTGTGGCTCATGGCCAGCTACTCAGGCCCGTAGTTTCTCTACTTTGATCTAAATGTGTTCAGTATGCTAGCTCTCGTTTGAAAAAGGCTTTTTAAACAAATTTGTGCATCTGCCATACTTGGAAACTAAGACAATTCAGTTTAGAAGTGTCTCTCACCAAAATGTGCAAGAAAATACCTTGCTGTTTGGTCCAACAGTGCACAAGGGAGGAGTTTTGGTAAATTATTCCTCAGTGACACTGTGATGATGTCATGCTGATGTCACCATGATGGTTTGGTCCGCTATTTAAGCCACCTATCACCAGCAGTCAAATTTATAGAGGCCTAGTAAACTGCACTATATCAGTCTAGCGCATTTTGATGTAGGAGCAGATGTCATTCCAGAGGAGATGGCTGTTTCAGAAGTGTTAAGTTCATTCACGTATCGGTCTACTATTGACATTTTCAGCATGTCATATTACAACACTCTATCAGCTTTATAACGTCGCATGAGACAAGATTAAAGCCACTTTGCAAGGGTAAGCAGATTCTAAATGCTATAATCAGGCCTTGTTGTTCATATTAGAGCCGGTTTGCTCTCGTAATAAAGCTTGCATTTCCTCCTTTACACACCCTCCATAGCAGTGCCGTAGAACTCCAGAACAACCAGCCTGAAATGCCATGTGATGCATCAATCAGTTGGCTGGTTCCATTCCTGCATTCTTCTCATACTGTCGACTGCACGCGTCTTTTCCTGCAGTGATGTGCTTAGCCGACGGGGTTCAAGTGCTGGTTCAGCTGGACAGCTTCAATGGAGTCATCTACGTGAAGGGTCACAGCCAGGATGCCCAGTGCCGTCGCCTCGTGACCAGCAGTGAGCGCGAGACTGTCGACTTCAAGGTGCTCTTCAACACCTGTGGCCTGGTGCACATCAACGGAGAAGCCTCCTTCGTGCTGGTCATCCAGAAACACCCCAAGCTTGTAACATACCGCGCCCGGGCGTACCACATCAAGTGTGTCTACAACACTGGCGAAAAGACTGTGACCCTGGGATTCAACGTCAGGTACGTCGTCTACTGCGTCGCATTGGACTCTCTTTTGTTTTTCTCCTTCTCACCTCAATAAGCATGAAGGGTGCTGGCGCAGTTATAAAAGAATTCTTTTTTTAATGTGTGCATGTGCCATTAAAAGGAAGAAATTAGTTTAATTATCTGCAACAAAATCAAACGAAAATTATGAGAAAAAAAATGTTATCAACTGACATCATGGTTCTGCATTTCTGGAGGCTTCTTGTAAAAAAAATGTTTCTAGAAAACTATTACCATTCATGCATGTTACCTATATACAATTGCTTGTGATTCAGCTGCTAGACAGTCCAGCACCATTTATTAACATGAAAAAAGCAGCTTATGCTTGCTGGAATGCACATACTGGTGCTGTATTTTGCTTACACAGCTATTGCTCCATCCCTATTGATCTCCAAACCATGAAAACTTAGCATACTCTTTCTTTTGCATCTCGTTTTTGCAGCATGATTACTACATCTGGCACAATCGCCAACACGGGTCCGCCACCGACTTGTCAAATGCAGATCTGTACTGTGGACGGCAAAGAAGTCAGCAGTGCCGAAATTGGAGATGACCTGCTGCTCAAGGTCACAGTACAGCCACACGGTATGCCTTGCAGAACTATATATCCGCTTGAGCTTGCCATTCATGTGCAGACATGCTGAACCAGAACACAGAGTCAACCGACAATCTAACATACGGGTGCAAAGTGCAGTTTAGATCTGGTGTATCTGCACTTTTTATACAGCCAACCCTCAATGTAACAATCACGGACATTATGAACATCGAATACAACAAAGGAAACACACAATTTGGTTGCCCTAGCTTTACTTCAATGATTATTCTTCTGCTATAACAAAATCAATATTGTAAGGTCTAAAACAGTAACTGCTAGAAAGGCTAAGGTTGGGGCTGGATGGTTGTCCTTTTCATAGTTCATTCTTGTGCCTCAGTTGTGCAGTTCACTTCAACTGGACAGTAACGTTTACAATGAAGAAAATACTTGTTTGCTCAAAGTAGGTATTCTAGTAGAAAAATGTTAAACTAGCCCAGCGAGAGCAAATTGAAAGAGCACATGCTGGACACACATGTGCGTTTTAGCCAACGACTTGGCTGGCTTGCAGCCGGCAAGCCAGCTAGCCGATTCCGTGTCATCACACCAATCTCAAGGGTGCATATTAACATTGGTGCAAAGCGCATTTGTGGTTAAGTGTTGTTCATATGCCATGGCGAACCACCAACAGGCCATCAAATTCAACAGAAGACCCCCTTACTAGACTAATGCATTTTTTTTTTCTGATATAAGTGAGTACATTTGTAATGAATATTGTATATGGTGAAGGTATTTTTGTGTCTGACGAGACTTTATTGCAACATAGTTAATATAGTTTGTCTTTCTTTTCCTTCTGAATTACGAGTCTGAGAAAGCATGCCACGTTACATTTGAAAACATGGCTTATCGCTTGACATGCCGCCTCTTGCAGAGATCTATGGTGGCTTTGCACGTGGATGCATTGCTAAGACAATGGACAACGAGGAAGAGACCCAGTATGAGGTGACTGATGCCAATGGCTGCGCCACCGATCGGTCGATCTTCGACAACTGGGAGTATGATCCAGAGAACAAGGTGCTAATGGCACGCTTCAATGCCTTCAAGTTTCCCAGCAGCAACAATCTGCGGTTCCAGTGCAACATTCGAGTCTGCTTTGGATCGTGTCCACCCGTAAGTGCCGACACCAGATGCACTCTCAGTGCCACTTGTTTGTTCCATGTCCACCAAAGCTGGGATGTTTTAAAGCCGGTGAAATGCCTTAAATGTTTTGTAGACGTTCCTGTAGTGATATTTTAGTCTTCAACCATATGTTTAGCAGTTAGGGGAAAAAAAAAAGTCGGCAGAGACACTTAAGCCAGCTTACATGCAGGAATGCAAAAGCGATGTACTGTTTGTAGGCCTTGGAACATCATGAGTGCGCTCATTGCACGCTTCAACGCACTCATGAACACACACACTAGGCACACCTTTTGTCAGCCAGAACCGTGGAGCTGCCGTGACGTCAGGGAATTGTGCTCATCTCGCGTCCCGGAGGCCCGACTTCAATTCCCGCCCAGACCAAAGTGTACCAAATTTTCTTTTCAAAGCAATTAATTTACTTTGCTTACAGCAACTTCGCTGAGAAATTTGATGTCAATCCGAGCATTTTTTTACGTGTTTTTAGTCTTTGTGCAGTCGGCCATTTTCGGTACCATCTTGCAGTCATGCGGACATCGATTTTTGCGTGACGGGGGCATGTAATGCTTTTGCATTAAAGAAACACTGTTAATGGTGCAACTTCAGTAGCAAGACCGTGATAATGCTATAGGCACCTCTTCAACTTAGCTCAAGCATTACATCAAGCCATAAGTTGGCCATTGGTTCTACCAATTAAGGTCAATCAGCTTACTGTGATTCAACAGCTATGGCGTTCTGCTGCTTGGCACGAAGTCACAATTTCATTGCCCAGCCACAATGGCTGCATTCCAATAGAGGCAGAATGCAAAAAACACTCGTCCACTGCACTTTGTGTGTTCGTTAAAGGTCATCAGGTGGTAAAAATTAATCTAGAGCATTCCACTACAGCCTCTTTCATAGTCCCTATGTTGCTTTGGTATAACTCAATCAATCAATCAATCAATCAATCAATCAATCAATTTGATTCGTTACAAGAGCTAGCAGCGAAGCCTTTTGCTTGCCCAGCCACTCGCTAGTGCATATGATGCGATGTCATTTTATTCAGCACTTTGGGATTAATGATACTTAAATGAACATGTAACATGCGCAGCATTATTCAGTACACTGTGCATTATCTTGCCATCTCAGTCAATGCAGTGTCATTCACTTCAAAGAAATAATTAGCTGGAAACATTTTCTAGTTCAGGAAGAAAACGCATTGCTATCTCATTGATGTGGACTGGTAGAGACTGTTTGATACCTGAAGGCAGTGCAATAAATTGTGGTAGCACAAAACCTAGCACCAATATTTCAGTGCTTTTCTTTGTGCGGTAAACAATCTTTTGATGAATGATTTTCAATGATGAATGTTTTGGAGACCACTAGCACACCAACAATCGAAGTAACGTTGGAGACCCTGAGGAAATTGGTCAGAAGTTATTAAAAGGACAAAAAGCAGGCGGAGTGATGATGAACTAAACATGTGTTGACCAATTGAGTGGAACAGTCTGAGGTGCATTGCCTTCCTTTTTTTTTTTTTTTACTATTTAATCTCCCAATTTGTGAATGCAAGGCACACTGCAGCACTGCATTATAAAGAAACTTCTCTTAAAACATCTATAAGTGCGGGAAATGTGTACTGTATTGAACCACTTGTCAAAGTTGTCAAAGTTCATTGGGCATAGGTGAGATATTGGGTGTGCTCAGCCATCCATTCAAAGCGTAGGATGGTTTGCTGAAATGTGAAGGCTTTGCCAGCCTTTGTGATGTAACATTGTAAACAAGACTGATCTCTGCTCGACATTGCCCAAAGTAGGGCCAATGTTGCCAAGATTGGGCCTATGTTGACCACACTTTCTATGCTGCTAGGGTCCAGGCACATTTGTGAACCCCAAAGGCTCCACTGGCCACCGTACGAAAAAAAAGACTAAAAAAAAACTCCTTTTTCTGATTAACGGCACTACATTGCTGCAACTTTCTTTTGTTATTTTTATCAGGTACACTGTGACGGTGTCGATGCCTTTGGCCGACGAAGGCGTCGTCAGGCACCTGGCACGGACCTGCAACTGGGCACTTCTTTCCAAGAAGGGCAGCTTCGAGAGGAAATCATGGTGCAGTCGAACGCCATCCTGACCTTTGAGAAGAAAGAGAGCCAGGTGGCACCCACTGCTGAAGGTGAGGAACTTGCAGTCTTCAACACAAGCAGAACTATATAACAGCATTTTACTGCTGGACCAACACAGAAGGCTAATGTGAATACATGGGTCAGTTGGTGTGGCATATTAAATTGGTGGTGCGAAAGCCAGAACATGAAATGAAGGTGATGTTTCATAGTCTTTGAAAACAGCGTTAAGATAGCACCACTATGTTCAGTTATTGGTCTGCACTATGCATGTGAAAATGAAGTAAGGCCACGAGGTAGTGCCACATCATCACTGGATGCCAAGTTTAAAAGACGCTTCACTATTCGAACTCTTTTTTTTTTCTCTGTTCATTTTATTCCTTTGCACTTTCTGCTGACAAGGTTTACATTTCAGGAAGTTACTAGAAGAAAGAGTGCCACTAACCTGCACCTAGTCTAAGGACATCTTGATGCCTTCTCAAAGCAGAGGAACAGCCATAAGTGCCACCAAGATAGGAATGACATAGCGTACAACATCTTGGCACATTTGTCATAGCTGTGTTCCTTCCTACCCTTCCCTTGTTTCCAGCGGGTCCAGAAATCGAGGAGATTGACAGTGTCTGCCTGCCCAAGCTGGGCCTCATCATCTCCCTGGTGATCACCACGCTGCTCGCACTGGTCGCCGTGGCAGTGGCCATTTCTTGCTGGCTCATGGCATACCGACGGCGAGCCAAGGCAGAGGGTCCGCTGCCGCACCCACCAGACTTTCCTAACCCACTGTATACGACGCCAGAGCCCGTGGCGGAGCCCTCGCCTGACTACTACCAGTCGTCAGTGCCCCCCAGCTTAAGGTAGGCCCGTCCCGGGGGCTCCCGTCTCTCCTCGAGAAGACCTGCCTGCGAAAGAGAAGCAAGCAATCCAAGGCCCCCCCACCACCCCCTTCCAACCAGGCCAAGTCATTTTTTCATAAACCCCATCCAACAAACACCAGCCCACCCCCATCTTTATGTCATGACTGACCGCGGCGCCAACCTGCTACTCGCAGTACCTCCAGCTACAAGAGCAGCACGTACACGTTTGGCACCGTCGGGCATTGCCGCTGCTGTGCATTCACTGCCTGTCACCGCCCTTTCTTCACGGCCCCTCGTCAGCATCGTCGAGACCACAAGAGCATTCCTGCAGCGTAGTAACTCAGTGGCAGCCGGACTGCAGTTTGACGGGGTGTCGCGTGGCATCTTTTTAAGGCGGGACTTATCACAGCAGAGCAGAAACCCTCCTCCTACGAAAAGTGCGTGCCAGGTGTTCACGGAGAAGGCAGGTTTGGCAGCGGAATCAGTCGTGGTGCATTACCCTACGGCACAGCGAGGTCGGGAACCGCGCTTCCCTGCACTTTTGTTGATTCATGGCAGCTACCCAGAGCAACAGCAACAACCTTGTGTGTGTGCAGGGATGGACTCTAGATTTTTGTATGTTGTGTGCTGATGATGATTGTCAGTGGCGGCGGCGACGACACTGGTGTCTTGCCTGCCTATAAATGAAACCATGTGCGGCGCCTGCCGGTGTAACTTCCCAAGTAACTCAGTTTCACAGGGTGCGTGTGTGTGCATGGAATTTGTGTGTGTGCATCTTATGTCTTGCAGATGCGGTGCATGCCTGTGGCGGTACAGCGTCGTCTGCATCGGGTTCACTGATGTGCCAAACATCCTTGCTACTACAGTTATATTTTTTGTCCTTGCGGTCAAAGGGCATGCAGGCAGCTTTAACGGGCCCTTTGCATTTACAGATAGCCATTATAAGGTGCTGGACATCTTGTAGAAACATTAATATGTGTTTTTGGAACTTTGCGTCCACAACTGGTTCAGAAGTCTTTTTGTCTTCTTGACAGCGATTTGAAGCTTGCTAAGTTGGCCTCAGACTAGCTGAACCGTTTAGTCTCCTGTAGTTTTTTTCTTCTGAAGGTATGCCTTTTGACTAAACCGATGCGGCAACAGTCACTCGGAGCTACCACAAGTGACAGACATTCTGGTCTCTCCTTTCCGTGTCGTCCAATAGGATGCGAGCATGAGTTTGTGAAGCTGAGTTACTCAGGAACCCTGTGTCATTCTGGTTGGAAGAAAAATAACGGAGATGGTGCTTCCTTGTTTCGAGTGTATTCTGGGGACAGGGTGACACTTTCACGTGTTGCGTGCTTCTCTTGTGGTGCTGGCTTTTCGAATGTGGCTTGTCTCCCCACCATCACTTTAAAAACCATGCCAACGTAACACCACTTCCTCGCAAGCAGTCACAAGCCCGACAAGCTCCGGGCTTTTAAATGACCTTGTAATGCATTGCACTGCGTGGTCGGTGGCTGTGATTTGCAGCTGATCTTGAGGCGTTCCATTTTTAAGTTTCGGCAAGCAGCTATGTGGCATGCATATGAAGTGTATAGGTTTTAGGCTTGTCACTCAAGTTTTCAAAGTTGCACTTCACAGATACTGAAATCTTTGATAAACCCACAGAATCAGTGTCTTGTGACTTTCATTGCAGCATCGACTGCCACGCCATAGCCGTGCGCTTTGTGATGTTCTTGACGCACGAACTCAAAGGGTACTGTTAATGTGTACTCTGTTGTAATCTTTTTCCAATGCTTGCTATTGTATCAACTGAAATCGAGGAATCTTGCTTCTTACCACTTCGTCATCGTGTCACGTCGGCAGGTTATTCTGCCAGGGGGACCCAAGCCACATTTGACGCAGCCCGTCGTCTGTTTGTTATAATTGCCATTATGTGTTTACCCTTTTTTTTTTTTACCATGTGTGTGTAGATCGTACTTGCGTGTTTTATTTAAATACTATTTGAGGATATTAACAACAGACGACAACTAGTACTGTTCCTTTGAAAGACCTTGGTCGTGCTTTCTCTATGTGCATTTTTTTTTTCTTCCACTTCCGTCTTGAATCAAACGCGCACACAGACACACAAAAACGGTGAACAAAGCGAAGAAGCATCATAGAGTAAATGCTATTTTGCTGTGATAAAGGATCCTGTGTCTTCTGCCTTTTTTTCATCTCTCTCTTTGTAATGTTTTCCCTCGTTTCCCAACTTTTCGTTTAATAATTCTCGTTCTACACAGACTCCACAACTGCCAGCTTTCACTCATAATATTTTTTGTTTTTCTGTTCTGTTGAAAGCTATTGTGGTGACTCGGCTACATTATATATGAACAAAGACAAAAAAGGAGTAGGGACTGGTCCCATCCTTTGGCAGCTATTTTTTGTTTGTATATTGTGGCAAAGTTACCGGTGACGTTTCACGACTTGTAAGTCATAGGCACTGAGAGACTAGGAGCACATCTTTGCACTACTCTTTTTCTATTAACTGTGGTGCCAAATTTGATTTTTTTTTTCTCCCCAAATTTGATAGATTAACTTTCTTTTCTTCTTGATGTGTATAAATAGGTTGCATGAAGTGCCCAATTTTTGACAATTATAGATGCTGTTAACAGAATGCGAACCTTTTAAAAGGGCTGTGTAAATATGTGTTCTGTCTCTCAGCAGTAATCTCATGTTTCTTTTTGTTTGTTTTTTCCTCTTTTCTGGTGTGTACGATCACGATAGCGATGTCACGTCTAGTTCTTTCTTTTTTTTTTCTTTGACCTCTAACACACTGCCTGAATGCTTGTGCATATCATCTGCTTAAAAATGGCACAGCAGCCTTGTCTTTTTTTAAAAAAAGCAGCCTTACAGCAATGAAACGCCATTTTTACATGCCTTAAAACATTTGCTGTTTTACTTTTTATCTTCTGTGTATTTTCACTTCTGCAATAAAGCACATAATTTTTATTATGACTCTGTGCTTTTTATTTTATTATATTTCCCAAGATAGGGCAAGCCAAGGAAGATGGCATGTATGACTGTTACAAGAAGTTAAAACGATTGAAATGAAATTGATTAATGTCACCAAATCATTAGGTTCTGCTTACGATTATCAACTGATGTGTGATGACTCTGTTATAGTCTGTGCGAGAAGCCACCTCTGTATCGCTGTTACTGGTTAATACATTGATCAAGTGCTTGTAAAAGTTTGGTTGATGCTAATTTACTAAATTATGTATAATGTTAAGTGCTGCATTATTGACTCTGCAGTAACAATATAGCATGAGCAGACGCCCACGATACATAAGAAGCACAAATGCAAGAATAAAAGGTGGGTGCTTAAATGAGTACTTGCTGTAGGCTTCTGGGGGGCAAACTGATATGAAAGTTGGTGCTGCACGTCTGTTTTATCAGAATTTGGCATGTAAATTGTTCACTGTTTTCTCGCATCAGTTTCTCGCATCATTATCTATACATACATCCACCCCAATTCACATGCAAGCTTACGCCCACTCTATCGCCAATGTACCAGGGATAAGCAAATGGGCACACACTTGAATCAATGTGCCTAAGCATGGTGACGGCGACCTCACTGACAGCACACGAATGTTCGAAGCTGAATGTTTCCTGACGGTCCACAGGAGTAAGCAAGTGATTAGCAATAACACGTCTTTGCTACAATTGAGCTATAGATATTACAAAGTACAGATCACCTACGTCCCAAGCCTTGCGCCCAGCAAGAACAAGTAGTTCGCAGCTGAACGCACCCGCGAGCGATCAGGCAGAAAATCAACAATCAGATAGTGACTGCACCGGAGAACTTAGCTGAGCAAGAAACGTGACAAGCCGCTGCTTCAAAGTATTTGTCAAATAAAGAGCAAAACACACTGATCTTGATTCGATTTATAAGTGGAAAAGTTTGAACAGCGAATACATTTTTAGCCCTCTTTTAGTACAGACACCGTGTACGCTGCTTGCGCCATTTAGCCAAAGCGTAATGAGCTTCGTGTCATCCACCCAGTCGGCCTCTACGATATACAACTAAGGGGATGTTAGCAGAGCTGCACCAGGGGTCTGAGGCAAGCAGTGGATGCGTCACCATGTGATCATACAAGGCAGTGCCCACGGGATCCCCGTGAAATGGGCCTCTAAGTTTTGAGAGCACCAAGCAAAACGTGGGCGGTGCTTCCAGCACTGCTTGCACACAAGGTTTCAGTATCGGAGAGAATATAGGCGAATTTGTGTCGACAAATATATCAAGAACGGATGGCATTCTTAAAAGTGCGTACATTGTAACTTTGGCGTTAAAGCCACTAATTAATATCATTTTACAAGTAGCTGGTTACGATGTCAACCCTGCACTGGTGCGCATTGACCAGCTCTTTGATTCTCTCAATGAGTCAGAGTAGTCGCTCACAATCATGGAAGAGCATGGATTTGTCTAGCTGCTCAATCATTGCGAAGACATTCCTCTTCCTTTGCGCCCAGTAGCCTCTCAATAGTATATGCCATCCTCAACCTGCTCAAGTAAACCCTTGAGGAACGCAAAGTCCAAGTTGGCGCACTTTTCGAGGGAGCTGTGGACCTCAAATAGCATTTTTGTGAGCCTCAAAAGCCTGGGTCGTCAATTCGAGTCAGATGACACAACCAAGCTGGAGTTCGGCTCAGACTCCATGTACAGTACGAAAAAATTCACTGACTATTATGCTACTCCCTTATGTGAAATTTGAGTGCAGCTCTATACCTGTTTTCATTTCGCCATATATTGAGGTAGGAATTTGAAAGAAACGTGTAGCACAGTCAGTGATCGTCGAAAATCTGGTTTGCAGGTCAAGCGCGTCGCCTTTTACACATGACTCGTCGAAGGTTCCAGTGTAATCTCTGGTGCCGCGTGGCTTTCAGAAAGTACAACACAATTCGCGTCGCGCATACAATCAGATTACAAAACAATCGCAAACCATGACAGTCGAAACAAGTGCAAACGAGACCCCAAACCAAGCAAACTAAACAAGTGCAAGCGAGAGCTGACGCGAGCAGACGATAGTACAAAACGAGCGGTCTGGCTGAGAGCAGATACGAGTACGCATCGAGCGGTCGGGTGTGGGTCCTCATGACAGCAGTTTGCCGTGCGCGCGTCACTGAAGGGGCCGCTCTCACTGGTCTCCGCTGTTTGGGGCTCTCGTCTTTCATCTCACACTCCACGTTCAGTCTTTCATCTTTCGCTGTGCTCGTTCACTCAGTTATGCCACCGACGCTCACCACAGGAACGGGAGCTGCGCTCTAAACGCTAAAGCTGTATATACGCTAACAAATGTAGCATATATACAGTAACTCTACTAAAGACAGACCTTGGGCGCTGTGAAATTGCGGTGCAAGTGTGGGGAGGAACAAGGAGGCGGCACGGCACGTCGCTGTTCAGCGATCGAATTTCAACACTCGTGAGAAACTTGCTTTTGAATCGCTGTTCGTACGGAGGAAACCACCACCCGGTGTTACACAGCTGAGGCGCCCGTATCTTCTCAAACCTGCTCCCCTTGTGAGAAGTGAGAAGGAAACTTGGCATAGGACAAACCAAGATGTATGCACTGAAAGATAAGCAGGGTAATATCATCAGCAATCTCGAAGGTATAATAAAAGCAGCAGAATAATTCTATACTGACCTGTACAGTACCCAGAGGACTCAGGAGTACTCTATTCAAAACAATAAAGAACAGCGTACAGAAACTCCTTCTATAACTAGAGATGAGGTCAGAAGGGCCTTGCAAGGCATGAAACGGAGAGAAGGGTCCGGAGAGGATGGAATAACAGTCGATTTAATCAGATGGAGGATACATAATGCTAGGAAAACTGGCGGCTCTCTAAACAAAGTGTTTATCGACTGCAAGGGTCCCAGAAAACTGGAAGAATGCAAACATTATACTAATCCACAAAAAGGGCTACGTTAAAGAACTGAAAAATTATAGGCCCATTAGCTTACTCCCAGTCTTATATAAAATATTTACCAAAATAATCTCCAATAGAATAAAGGCAACATTGGACTTTAGTCAACCAAGGGAACAGGCTGGCTTCAGGAAGGGATACTCTACAATGGATCACATCCATGTTATTAATCAAGTTATCGAGAAATCCGCAAAGTAGAATAAGCCTCTCTATATGGCTTTCATAGATTACGAAGAATCATTTGATTCAGTAGAGATACCAGCAGTCATAGAGGCGTTGCGTAATCAAGGAGTACAGACCGCTTACGTAAATACTGTGGAAAATTTCTACAGACTCCACAGCCACCTTAATTCTACACAAGAAAAGTAGGAAGATACCTATAAAGAAAGGGGTCAGACAAGGAGACACAATCTCTCCAATGCTATTCACTGCGTGCTTGGAAGAAGTATTCAAGCTATTAAACTGGGAAGGTTTAGGAGTAAGGATCGACGGCGAATATCTCGGCAACCTTCGGTTTGCAGATGACATTGTTCTATTCAGCAACACTGGGGACGAGTTACAACAAATGATTGAGGACCTTAACACGGAGAGTGTAAGAGTGGGGTTGAAGATTAATATGCAGAAAACAAAGATAATGACCAACAGCCTGGCAAGGGAACAAAAGTTCAGGATTGCCAGTTAGCCTCAGGAGTCTGTGAAGGAATATGTTTAACTAGGTCAATTACGAACAGGGGACTCTGATCATGAGAAGGACATTTACGGCAGAATAAAAATGGGTTAGAGCACATATAGCAGACATCATGAGCTCCTGACTGGGAGCTTACCGTTATCTTTGAAAAGGAAAGTATACAATCAGTGCATATTACCGGTGCTGACATATGGTGCAGACACTTGGAGACTGACAAAGAAGCTTGAGAACAAGTTAAGGACCGCGCAAAGAGCGATCGAACAAAGAATGCTAGGCATAACTTTAAGAAACAGAAAGAGAGCGGTTTGGATCAGAGAGCAAACGGGTATAGACGATATTCTAATAGACATTAAGAGAAAAAAATGGCTCTGGGCAGGTCATGGAATGTGCAAATTAGATAACCGTTGGACCATTAGAGTGACAGAATGGGTACCAAGAGAAGGGAAGCGCAGTAGAGGACGGCAGAAGACTAGGTGGTGCGACGAAATAAGGAAATTTGCAGGTGCTAGTTGGAATCGGTTGGCACAAGACAGGGGTAATTTAAGATCGCAGGGAGAGGCCTTCGTCCTGCAGTGGACATAAATAGGCTGATGATGATGATCATTAAAAAATATAGCGATGACACCATTCAAAAAGAGACTGCTCCCCTCTGACAGCTGTCAAGTGAGTATTTACAACTCTTTAGTCGAATGCTTAACATAAACATGATTAATAAATAATCTCTGCATATTAAAGAAAATAGCGATGACACTATTCAAAAAGATACTGTTCCCCAATGACAGCTGTCAAGTGTATATTTATAACCCTATAGTTTCTGTAATGCACACATCATTGTAAGGACTGATTCCATGCTAGTTATGAAATTACAATATTTTAGGACCTCAGTTAACACTCACAATGCATAGTTGCTTGTTTTAAACCTCGCTCTCCAGTAGCTGTCCTCATAAGACCATAATTAAGGGACCAAAAATATAAAAGTGAAGGCATAGCATAAAGCCAGAAGACTGGTATAATTCACTCTATAATTTAAAATGTCTATTCAGGATCACCCAAAGCATCTCCCATGCTCTTTTGCTGCTTGGAAGTTAAAAGTTATTATAGCTTTCACTTCCTTTGCACCTTGTTGGCAAGCGGCCCTGAACACCAATTACAACTGCAATAACTGATGTCTTGCACTACTTGGTGTTTGCAAAATTTATTATGTCTAAAGTAGAATATACCATAATCTATACAAGTTTCCGTATGGCCATAGTAAAGCATGATGTCACAACAGCCTGCATAGATGGTCCTTGGATGCTATCTGGACATTGTCAATAGGTACGTATTTGAAGACTACATGTGACAGTTGATGTAAGCAGAGTTTAGGACCCTAAGACAAAATATTAATCATATACCATGCTCTAAATTATTATGTAGGACCAACAATCAATTTTATTGAAATGTAAACATGCTACACAATGCTGACGTGGTCAATAGCATTAGTGTAGTTTAAATTTCTGAATAAAAACTAAGTGAACAATAAGCATAAAATAACATGCCAACTTCTTACCCGCTCACAAACTGCAATTCTTCAACCAGGCTACTGCTGCTTGGCAAATGGCACGGGTCGTCGCATTTTCCCATGTGGAATAGCTTGGAATACCAAACCATCTAGTCAAACAATGCAAGCAACGCAGAGTGTCAGCAGTATTGGCTGATATTCGAACCATTGTTACATACAAACAGTTCTGCAATTAATAAATTAAATTTGTGGAAACTCAGTTTTATGGAACTGCTAGGGGGAGGAAGTTTTATATAAAGATTGACATCTACCCAACTGTAGCTACACTGGGTGCATGACAATTTTCTCTTTAAAACGTGTCCACCAATTTTTGTTTCATTCCAAACACCATGAATTTTGGGAGTAAGAATCATTGCACTTATGCCTAGTCAAACAACAGCTTTCTAAAGTTACCTTCAATGACACTGTAGGCATGCAGCTAGGTCCGAGGTTCCATTTCTGCCACTGGCCTTGAGTGCTGGAGTTTCCACCCAAGCTGTCTGAAAATACTGGGTAGGATACCCGGAGTGAAGAATCTTAAGTCTCAGCCCCCCATGAGAGCCGTCATGTCTGGAAAAAGAAAAAAGAAACACAACAGCAAAAAGAACTTAAAGCTAAAAACACTTGCACAATGTGGCTATTGCAATGGCTGCATTAAGGCAGGAATGAAAGCCTCAGAAAAGGCAAGGTAGAACAGGTAATTACGACTGGATTATGCATTTCTGAGAAATTATTATTGTAGCAACATTTAAGCACGAAAACTGCAAGATGTACACAGCATAAGAAGTTATATCTATACCTACTGTGCATACAACTAAAAAACATGAAGCCATGAAATGTCAGATAATGCCTTCGGGTAGCATGTGTGGGTTTGTTGACTAGTTGCCTTCGGCCAAAAAGATCACATACTCATGACACCTGCAGCAGAAAGGATGTTCCACATCTGCCGCCAAGGTTTGTGAGTGGTGGCACTGCCTAACACTCCCAAGGTTAGCTCATATCCCAGAAATGGATGGGCAAACAGCGCCGCACAGCTATTGGTAAAAGCATCGCATGTGTAGTGCGAAGACGTGGCATTGTTCCCCACCTGTGCAGCCAGCTGATTTTTTCATTAATTTCCATTAATTTATCATTTCTTTCATTCATTTAGTAAGTACAAGAAATGCCCCTATGTTGTCCTTGGTGTCTTTGTTGGCTTCTCATGATTAATAAAAATCAAGCCACTCAGTTTCCTTTCTTCTCGTTAATAAAATAATGAAGACACTTTAACATGCGTACCACACTTTTATAACTCATGCCAGGTGTAATTTTTTAGTTACACCTGGCACAAGTTATAAAGGAGTGCTCATATTCTAAATTCATAACGCTTTCGCTTACAAGGTGACATTGAAAAGCCGGATCGGAGCTCAACCTGGATTCTAATGTGGTCACATTTTCCTAGTTCTCCAAGGGCACCTTGTAATCGGCCATTGCCATTCTGCCAGTTTCATTGGGAACACTGACAACTGCTAAGAGCTTTTTATCTTGGTGTCTTACAGTCTTCAGTCTTCCCATGTCTTTAATTAGTATGCAAGTGTCTAAAAGCACTTACAAGAGACAGAGGGGAATCATGAACATTTTGACAGCTTGGACGGTAGCTAACTATGCATGCATAACTATGCTCCTATACTGCTGCGCAGGTTCGATCCTGGTGTCCCAAGCTCTTGGGAACTAGTAGTCTCAAATTGGTGCAAGCTGGCTCGAGGCTATATCACTGTGGTTCGTATTTTTCGGTGAAACGCTTGCCTCGCTCCACCGGGCAACATCAGTCCAGAGGAGGAGGAGGATGAAAAGGAAGGAAGGAAAGGTAAGAAGGAAAGGAGTGCTTCTATTGGGCAGGGTGTCAAACTTTAGCTGTTCCAAGGCCACGCGTGCTAAAAAAATGCATCGAAGTGTATTTATACAACGGGCGACAACAACGCTCACATGAAGTCTCACTTTGTTGTCCTTTTGCGCTTCCTAATATATAGTTTTGTTTTCCTTTTGTCACTGTTGCTGAACTATGTAGGTACGTTGAACAATTGGTCCCGTTACTAGCCAGCAAGGCTATGGGACTAAAAAAGTTTTGCAAAGTTTTCTGTAATGTGAAAATCAAAGTGACAAAAAAAAAAATTAACGTAGTGGACACCGTGAATGTACGTGCTTACGTGTTGGTGCAATTAGTCAGAGGGACGCAGATATATTATTCCCATCGTGATGCAGTTTTCAGACTGTCAACGACGTAATACATGTCAATAAACGGTATAGCTCACGTTTATATAATTACAGCACTAGCTTAAAAAGTTGCCGATTTTAGGCTATGAGGAAACTACGCGGGGACTCAGCGAGAATCGGTTCCCGATGTAACAATTTTAACATGGAGAATCGATACTGACGACATTGAGTGAACCTACATCAATCAAAATGTAATATCAACTAGACGAGTTATATTAAAGCGACACTTAAGGCAACTACTAAGTCGACGTGGACTGTTTAAATACCATCCTAGAAACCTCGCAACGCTTGTTTTGTGCCAAGAAATGACTTAGTTTACGAGAAAATTGCATCTGAAAGGTCTGAATGTCTTTTTTTTTAATTTAAATCTCCCGCCACCAAACGGGGGAGTGGTGACGTTGCATACGCCATCACCACCCTTTGCTGCCTGCCATCGGTGAGTAAAACGGTGCCCGACAGACGGCGGTACCGAGTCAAGACAGAGCCAACAGAGCGGTGGATTCGCCGCTGCAGCTGATTTTTGCTCAAGTGGCGTGGACCGTTCGGGCATCCCGTGACATGAAATGGAAGTTGAATTCTCAGCTGCTACTTGCAGTTCGTGCGAGTTTCGCGAGCCAGCAAAACCAGCGCAGCACTACGCGATAACGAAACTACTGAAACGCGAAAGCGTGGGCGGCGGTGAGTCGAGCGCAAACGAAACCTTCCGGCCACCCGCGTCGTTGTTAATGGCAATTTCAATTAGTGTTTTCTAAAAATAAAATACAACAGGACAAGCAGCATGTTATTTCATATTATAATACAACACAAGGATGTTTTTAGCAACGAGTAGTTGAGCAATAGTGACAGAATTTAAGTGAGGAGTGCTTTTGTCATCGGGCAAGTGCTTGAGTGTCCCCGGAGGAGTCTCTAATCATGTCCTGCAGTTACCTCAATTTCTCGATTATTAAAGCTCCGTTCGCGATAATATTGACACCTTAGAGATTCTCGAGCACTAATCTATCGCTTCAGCTTGACTTAGTACTTGCGTTTAGTGTCCCTTTAAGTTGTATCCGCGACATTGGACATGCCGCAAGGAAATTCGAAACAATAAACGACATGCATTAATTGATGTGAACAAAAAAGTTTGTCACGGTGCTAAAATCGCGCAACAGAGCTTTCAAATGAGGTAAAAAGTTCGATCACTTAACCAAATGAAGCTGCGCCTCGTAATGGCCGTGTCTGCTGTGCCCGGGGCACAGCAGACGAAAGGTGCCCGAAATGTCTACGTTCACCCATGACGTCACGTCCGCTATAACCCATGATGTCACATCCGCTCATTTTCATGGCGGCCGTCTTACGGAGCCGGCTGCGCTGCGAAACGGTCCGTATTCCGTGCCCACTTAGAGCGTGAGTAATTCATCTTTCCACGCTATATGCGTGTAATAAAGGATTGTGGCTGTGAGCAGTTTGATGCGTTACCATTAGGCACCTTGTGCGCATATTTTGCCTCCTGGCCGCGTCAAATTGCAGCTGGCATGTGGAATGGGCCGTGGCATCTTATATGGAGCTGCTCATGTGAGTGGTATTGCCTCCGTCAGGATCGTCAGTGCGTGCACAGAACCATTCAGTAGCCTGGTTCAGGGGAGGATGCGCGAAAGAACGAGGACGTAAGAAAACACTGGCATGACGAGCTGTTCCGTCAGATCGCGTTACATCGCGCTTTCTTTTAAGACCATCTCGCTCGAGCGAGAGGATCTTAGAACAGCATTACTACTGCTCTTTTACAGCTTTGCTGCGGCTCATTTAATCATCACCTGCATTCTTTTAATAATACAAATGACATCGCTGGGCGGAAGAGCGTCTCTTGAAGTTTCCAAACAAGAGCCAATGCTGCCGTGCCTGCTGCATGCATACACGCATGCCTTTCCTAACGCAGTTAAGACGCGGCACTAGCTCTGCTACTGCGTGATACAGGGTCACTGTGATAAGAAAATTAAAAAGAACAAACGAAATTAAGGCAGAAAATGTCAAACGTCGCCAAGCGTGATAAACGGACCTGCCTCGCTAGATGAGTTGAAGTCGGCGTCCTGGAGTCCGCTTCGCCGCAGTATACTAGTGTTACGCGCTGAAGCATGTCAGAACTGAAGAGTGACCGCTTTCACCGACATGAATAATATGTGTTCCTTAATGATGTACGCGTGCACCTGCCGTCTCCTGTTACATTACGCGCGCCGAGGCGCCTAAGTGTACTGGCCGGCCTTCAGCGCTATTTCGGACGTGGCTGTGATGCTTTGAACCGTTGGTTTGTCGACCTCGTAAGCCAGTTAATGTTTACACGGCCATTTTTTTCTGAGCTGTTGATTTCTTCCATAATAGCTACGTAATTTCGTAGTTTCCTGTTCAACTGCTTTGCGAGTCAAGGTTGTTCTCTTTAGCCGAGCGCAGTTTTCGAAAGCGAAACGACGCTTTTGCATCAGCATATAGTGCCGTCGCCCATTTACAACACAGTCAATCAATGTAATTTTGTATGTCACTGGGAAATCGCCGAACGCAGGGAACTCACTCGCATGCGGGGAACTGCATAACTAGCCACGGGATTACCGTGCCTCTTGGGAAGTTGCTTTGCATCAAAGGCTAGGTACCCTTGCTATGATTCACCGCAACATATTTTGTATGTCTAACCGCTTAACATATTTGTATTGCGGTGAAGCTAACCTTACGGAACCGAATTTCGCAACGCTTTTTAGACTCCTGCATCTCTACCAGCCACTACCAAACGCTTGTCGGTACGTCTCTTGGCAAAGGTCCAGGTAAATCTCCCCTGTTGGGAGTTGGGGGGACTCACGTGTATGAAAACTGCCAAGGAAAGCAGTTGCCCTGATGAAGGCACGCTCCCCTGTCGAAACATTTGCACCAGCCTGTTCGACCACCGTTATCACCGCAACATATTTGTGTGTTGCGGTGAAGCATGTCGATATTGGGAAAGATGTACGTGAATCTGGAATGTATGGTTTCTGTCAGCGACTAACCTAATGTTCTACTCTCATGGCAGGATGCATAATGTCTTGAGAACTTTTGTTGGCTAAAGCCATACGTGCCAGGTTAGCTCTTGTCACAATAATACGCTTTACCGCAATACACAAGAGGCCCCGCTGCAGGACACGCCCGCCGTAGTTTGCCAAAACCTTATGTGATGGTTCACTGCAAAACACCTCCTGTATTGCGGTGAATCGTAATAAAGCACATTTGTCAGTTTAGAATGTAAAGACCCTTGCCCTTCGCTTTTGTAATAATATGACTCACTTTAATGAGAACATGTATTCACTGCTAAAAACATCCACATTGAGTAAAACTCTTGCTTGGGCTAGTTGGTTCATGCTTGAAGTAGGTAAAGGCAAGGCGCAGAAGACCAGGACTTAGGAAGAAGAACACTATTGTCGTTTGTGTTCTTCTTCCTAAGTCCTGGTCTTCTGCGCCTTGCCTTTACCTACTTCATCCACATTGAAATGGAGATATGAACACTGATGGCAGCCTGTGTGATGTTTTATCCCTTTACATTTTTGTGTACCTGTCACGCTGCCATTATTAAATTTTCCTGTACTTCGTTAGGTGCTGACGTACATAACATTACATCACAAAGAGCCACTGTGTAATTAGTGTTCAAGGACCAGTGTGATGGCTTTACTCAAGAAAAGTTTGGGTTATGTTGTTGTGAAGGTTTTTTTTGAGAGGTAGCTTTCTGAGAAGAAATCAGATGTCAGGAAATAGATCTCAATGGCACAGTAATCTTGGCTGCCTTTTGCTCAGACGTGCCCTAGACATAATTGAGTGATTTGCACTTGCAACTGGACAGCAGCCGTAGCTTGGGAGACCAGTGATATGGCATATTTTATCAAACTAGGGGACACATAGCATTACCAGTCCGAATAGAGACCTGTTTAAATGTTTGTCACCTTTAACACCTAGATTTTCGACCATGAATTCAGAAAAATCTGTGGCACATTTAGAACCTAGATTTTAAATGCTGTATAAGTTGGCTTCTTGTTCACTGTAGCTGTGCTCGGCTTCTGTCCAAACGGGAGAGCACTTCTGCACAGCTTATTAGGGAATATTCTTATTTACATACCTTCTTTTTATTTATCTCGCCTACAATCACAATCAAATGTTTATGGCACATGAATGTGCTGTGCATGAATCTAACTTACAATGCCATGTTCAACAGCACAGTGCATGTAGCTTGTGTTGGTTCATTCAAGCTAAGCATTGCTACAGCCTTTAACTGTAGGTATCATGGTATGAGAGCAGAGAAATGGATATGCAAAGACAGTTGGGCATATTGAGACAACATCTTTGTTGTGTGTGAAAAGGTGACAGATACACAATATGGGGAGAACGCATGCACTTTCATATTTTCTCGCGCACAAAAAAAGCCGGAGGAATAAGGTTTCTTCACTGTGCCATAGAAACTATATGTTTGCTCTCAAAGGTAATTCTGATTCATTGGATATGTTCCTGTGCTGTGTTTATTTTCTTGAGTGTGCTTTAGTTTTTGCACGTTAATGTTTCAAACTCGTTTTTATTTTCACAGGCTGAACATCCCACGTCTTGGTTTGACTTCCTGGTACAGGATACTTGCACTTAGCATGGAGTGATGAAGCAGAGCAGTGTACTTTTATTAAATGTGCAGATTTTAGCAGTATAACAGCAGTTCATTAAAAAAACATGTGTGCTGAAAATAAAGTGTTCTTACCCACATTCCTCGTCTATTTATTTATTTATTAATACTGTCAACTCTCATAGAGGGTCATAACAGAGAGGACAATACAATTACATAAATCAAATATGGACAATGTCAATGCACGTAAAGTTGCTTAACACTTGTCAATTCACAGTTAATAATATGTTCACTTGAATGCTGTTCAGCACACTTCTGACATTTATCAAAATACGTACAATGAATATCAAGTCGCACATATCACGTGGCACTTCAAAACTAAATCGAAAACTCCCATAAATATGCCTCAGCAGCATTTTCAAAGTCGGTGACATCTTTTAGGCTAACAATAGCGTTTGGCAATTGGTTCCACATTTCTATCGCATCCAGGAAAAATGAGTATGGATATGTATCACTGTTGGTATGGTCCGGCTTTATGACGTAGTCGTGGTTAGTTTGCGGGTATCTTTTGCCTGGAGCATGTAGATATTTGAGCTTATCAATCTTAAGTTGATCCTGCATTATTTGATAAAGCACCTTCAGCCTATATTTTTTCCTACGTACCTCAAGAAGATCGAAGTTGCAACGCTGTAACATAAGCGTGACCGATTCCTTCCTTCGGTATGTCGAACAAATAAAACGCGCCGCCAGACTCTTTCCAACTTCCTCTTAAGCGTCACTTGATGGGGGCTCCAAACAACGCTGAATATTCTAGTATCATCCTAATGAAGGCGGTGTATGCAATAAGTTTTACATTACGCGATGCACGTTCCAGTTTTTTTTTCTAAGAAAATATAACTTTTGATAGGCAATTATGCAGACGTTATCTATATGTTGGTTCCATGTCAATTTTGCTCATATTCCTGTATTCTCTTCAGCAAAACCACTTATATGGGGAACTGATCATGATAAGTGCTCATGAGCATTTTAAAGAACAGCCTTGAACCCTACTCATGCACTGGTAAAATGTATAGATGCAGTGAAATTGAAACAGAAGGCAAAATAGCAAGCATGATGCAGTATTTGTCAGACAATTATGTCAGCAATTTTTGCATAAAACGATTTACTTAGAGCATACTAGCACTACAAAGCACCCATCTTTCTTGTTAGGCATACATTACTACAAGGTCTTTAAAGGTGGCCACAAGAGAGATGCTGGCTTTAATGAGGAACTATAGAGGTTAAAGGCAGCCATGGAAATGTATTAAGAAATTATGCAATGCATAGCATTTACTCAGTTCAAAGAGCTTCCAAAGTTGCCATAAGGCCTTGATAGCTGTGGATGAGAGAACAGTTGTAGCCCTATTTGGAGCATGAGAAATGAACATTAAGATCGAAACATAAGTAACAACTCGTAATGCAATTAAAAAATCTTGCTATACTTTTAAAAAGACAGTGAAATGAAATTAGTGACACAATTTCCTTGTCTTTTTACTTCATTTAGGTTCAATATACTTATTTTAGTAACACAAAAAAGTAGAGTGGTGAAGCACATAAAAAAAATGCTAGTCTGTTTTTATATTCTGTTTTCTCTAAATTCAAAGTTCAGTAAAGTTAACTTAGAAAGCTACGGTGAAGCCATTGCTTCAGCCTGTATGGTGCATAACAGCACCAATTGCCAGCCTAACTGCTTGGGTTTACAGTGCCTTATTTGTATTGTATACCTTTTAAGTGCTGAGCTACTGGAAGATTGATTAAGGTGACCAACATGCTGAACCAGTAGTTTACTGAGTAAAATACATGGAGAAGGGTGGAAAGATAGGACAGAGAACAGGGGATGTATTCTGTGTCCACCTAGTGGAAATGTCCATTCAATCCGCTCCTGAAGTTCTGATTGGCTGGGCTGGCGTATGCATGAGAAGGAGACATGCTCCCCCAGCTACTTTGCACTTCAGCAGAAGAGGATATGGACATGTCCACTAAGTGAATACTTACAAAGCTATTTAATAAAGTATTTCTGTAACCAACATGCCTGCTATGCCATCCTTGCTTTCTATGTCTGTCTTAGTAAAAGTGTGAAATAACCAGGTTTGTGCATGAAAAGTTTTCCTGAGGGTGTGTGCCTTGAAGCCCGTAGTGGTAATCACAGGAAACGGGGGTGGATCCAGAGTAGCACCAAAGGGCAAGCCTTCACCGAAAAAATATGGAGGGAAGTGACTGCATGCTCAAACTTGTCAGCTCACAAGTTTGCCAAGACCAAGTGATATCAGAAGTTGATGAAGCCTACATGGTTAATGTATAACCGCTTAGGCCAAAATTATTTAGATACTTTTTATGAGGACTACATATTTACTGGAAATCTCAAAATAATTATGTTAGTGCAGAATACCTTCCACTAGCTGTGACGTCCTTGAAAGAATGAAAATGTTTGAGTTGTACTTGTGTGGTGCATGAAGTTACTTTAAAGAACAACAACTCAGCAATGGAAACAAAATGCAAAGAGTAGTATTCGAAATAAATTGCCACCTCTTTAGGGCTAGATGAATTCAAATAATAATAATAAGCAAATGAAGAGGGGCATACAGGATAGATGTTTCGGCTCCCACTTGAAAGCTTTGTTCACAAAGATTGTAAACAAAGCTCCAGTTGAACCAGTTCTTATTTTTCCTTTTTATGGTTGGCATCTAATCTTAAACTACTTACCGTGCCTCTTTTGACCAAACCAGACAGGCTGCCATCAAATTCTTCACTACTTCAATGCAAATAATTGGAGGTTGGCAAATAAATTTTTCTAATAGGAATAGTAGGTAACGAATAGTCAAACACTGATGCATACAGTTACAGCAGGCATATTTATCTTGGAATTAAGCACCATGCTTATATTGTCTAGTAAAAAAAAAAAAAAGAGGACAGCTATCAAGGAAGATTAGGATTATTTTTAAGCAAAAGTAATTATACCTCATATACTTGAAGCAGATGTAGTGCTTCTGAAGAATCACGTCCAAACTGCACAGCCTAAAACATTAAGCTGGGATATTCAAAAAGACAAGTACATGTTTTGCTCACCAAGTGACTTTTAGTGTGCTCAATTATGTAAAGTGTGCTATTATACGGTTAATGTAATTTGCTAATGTAAAGAAAGAACAAGCCAGGATCTCTTGCTTTATATATATGCACTGAATCAAGAAGGTAATTAAAGAAGAAGAACACCAGAAATAAACACGAATATTTGTGTGCTTTCTGTCATAAAATAATTATCATGTAAGCCACATAACATGCTTTCCAAAGCATCCCCTACCTTAACTTACAGTTGCATCACGTGAAGGCACTTTCTAAGAACACCCATGCTTCATGATCATTCACTATGTTAGTGACTCCCACTGAAGTAGACTGAGAACATATCTGGGCATTGCATTCAATAGCTGATGTAAAGTGAAAAGACTGCTGCTTGTAGGTATGAATGAACCAAGTGAATAAGAAATATAGGTTCTCAAACTTCTAGTAGTAAGTGTGGCAGCACTTAAGAAAAACATATTGCAACTAAAAATTGCAACACATGATGAAATAACTGAAATAGCTAGTGAGAGTTTAATAGACCAATAAACAGGAAACTGCAAATTCCCAACATTTCTGAATACTTTTCTTCACATGTACTCACATCATAAGTATGACTTCCCTTAATGCTCGAACCTCTGCCTTAATTTCATAATTCCCCATTCTCACTGCTTCGCTCATGCTGATTGACATCTAGCACAAAGGTTGGCGAAAGTAGCTGAGCATGTGCATGTGTTGTGAGGCAAGCTGCCCACATCTGGTAGCCGCATGCCAATTTCTCAGAGTAGATGAAAGGGAAGCCTTGAGGGTAAACCATAGAGAAGACGGATACCAATCGGTTCAATGATAACTGAAAACACCAACATGAAAAATTTGGACAGCCCACATAATCAGCAGAATTGGCATAGTTTAAAAAAACTGAAAAGATGCATTATGATATTTATGTTACACAGGTTCCAGTCAAGTTGAAGATTTTCACTGTCTAATAAACTTATAAGACAATACATGACCAGCAATACTGTATGGAACCTAAACAAGTTTAATAATGTCACCTAGAAGTCAGGATGGAGAAGTGACTGAATTGAGGATGCTAAAATGGATGAGGTGGAGGCAGATTGTGAAGACAGGTCTTAAAAATTAACATTCAACACACACTTAAGTTGGCAAAGATTGGACTGAATGTTCAAGAAGAAATTGACTAAGATAATTTATTGGTATACGTACATGAGAGAGCAGCAACAATACAGCAGAGATAACTGTCATGCAAGAGAAAAGGACGTCAGTCTAAAAATTAACATTTGATCAGAAGAATGGTTATGCATGGGCTCAGGCTCATGTACAATTCGGTATGGTACGCATGATGTCAGAGCTGCATAGCATAAGGAACTGTGGCCTTAGATGCCTCGATTATGAAATGATGTGGGCCAAGAGTGGATCAAGGATAGCATCAAAAGGGGGCCTCCTCCAAAAGGAGAACCGTAGGGAAACGGGGTGAGAGAGGTTTCCTACGCAACAGATACAGAGTCATATGAGTCATAGCCATAGAAACCATGACCCAAGGAGCTGCACAACAAGGTATATAAATGCAAATCTCTATACAGTTAAACCTCAGGATAACGAAATTCTCGATATAACGAAGAATTTAACTTTTCATAACCTCTTCTCCATAGAACACCATGCATTTAGAGCCTCAATATAAAGAAGTGTGTTTGTGTGCAATTTCAATATAACCAAATTTCGCTTCTGCCGCAGAGGAGTGCCAATTGAGACAATCAAGTATCTTCCGTGGACGCAGATAGTCAAATTACTGAATTACAAGCGGCTCCTTGCAAACGCACCTCTCAAACTGCGTGCAGCGCGACAAGAACAACAGCTTGGAGCCGCATCATGTTCCGTATAAATTAAGTCCAAGTGCGATCAGATCCTATCGCGCACTTGTGCTTTAGGTGCGAGTGAAAGTGTGCGAGGGTGAGACAAGAAAGATGGTGGCTTCATAAGTGCGGCCTTCCCACGCGAGCAATGGCAAAGTGGGGAAGGAAAGCGAGCTCGCGGTAACGCGATCAAGCGCGCGCGAGGGGGCGGAGGGGGGGGGGTAAGTTGGCGCGCGTCTCGGCCATGACTAGCCGAGACGCGGCTGAGTGCATACGCAGCCGCGCACCCTGCTCTAGAGGTAATCTGCTGCGTGTGGAAAGAGCGGGCATGTCAAGACGGCGTGGCACCATGTAAGCTGTTTTCCCGCACGTTTAGTATTGAAGGTTGCGCAATCTCGAGTTTTGATGACCCGTTGGAACGAGAAGCAGACGAAGCATTCGCTCCCAGCTGCCGGCGCTTTTCATGATAGCGTCGTCGCAGTGCGACCGGGCGACGCTTTGGGGGCGGAGTGCACGCGAAAGCATGGCGTCACTCAATTCGTACCGCTGATGTAAAGATATCAACGTGGCATGAAACCGTATCATTCATCGCTGACTCCTATATTCGTCAAAATAAAATGTTTTCTCATTCAAACTTGCTTTTTTTATTGCCCAATAATTCGGAAAATTGCATGGCCCCTTTCCATGCAACAAAAATCGATCGGCGACTGTACTCATTTGCATAACAGATCGAATTTCAATACAAGGAAATTTCTATATAACGAAGCGAATTGCCGATTTTACCTACTTTGTTATATCAAAGTTTAAGTGTATAACGAAATTTCCTGTTCTCTACACGGGGGCGGCATGTGGGCTTGTTCGTTGATCATCATGGAACAGCATGTAGTGTAGCGCAGCAAAAACAAGAACACAAGAAGAAATGAAACACAGACACAAGCGCCTAATTATGTCTGTGTTTTCCTTTTTCTTGCGTCCTTGTTTTCGTTGCATTACACTACATGACATTCAATACTTTCACTGTCACATTCATGAGCACTGAAAACCTAGAATCAACTAATATCTTGCCTGATTTGTCATAATTAAAAAGAAAAATGTGGGTATAGTAGGTCTAATTGAGTTCTGGGGATTTTAGTATCACTGACATATAGCTTTTAAGAATGTTTAATCGTTTCTTCCGTTAAGGCAGAGTACATGCTAAACTGCTACAATAAGTGTGAACGTAGGCAAAAACGACATTTTTGGCCCTTGCAACAATTTTATGGCATGTTGCGTGATCTAATCAAGTGGTTTCAATTTGACGAAGTTCTCGATTTAACATAATAAAACCTCACATCCCAATAACATTTATTAACTAGACTTACTGTGCTTTATAACCAAAGTACTGTATAACTATAAGCAGCTACAGCCGCCATGAGTGGCGAGCAGAATTGAAATGAAATTGCTTTAGTTGAAACACGCCGAGCGCTACTGCTAAAGTATGCGCCGCATGCATTGGGCAACTCTGGGAACCGCGGTACCACACGCAGTCATTCAAAGCAGCACATAAAAGTGCCGTGGACTCGAATTGGTTAGTAAATGCATTCGGAACCAGTCTTTCGATTACTCAATTAATATATCAGCCACACACTCGCATAGCACGGCCACGTGGCAAACGCGGCCATGCGGACGCTTCACTATGCACGGATCGGCTGGTTGCAATATTGGGGCACTCTATGGGTGCATGTTTAAAGCACAGCGTTTTTTGCCTATCGCATCATCATGGCGGGTGCTCCATGGCTGAGTGTATTGCATGGTACAGAATTGGCCCCAGTACCAAAAGTACACAGGTAGGGCGGTCCGTGCAGATGAAGCGTGAACGCGAGCTCAACATAACCACGTCGTCATTATTCTGTAGCGATTATTTATGCGAAAGCGTCAAATGGCCCATTGAGCAAAAAAGCCGGCGTCTGTCGTCTCAGCGAAACAGCGCCTCAAATCCCATTGGCTGCGACCACGTCACGAGCGCGCCTCGACGAAACAGAGCGGGTGAAAGGGTACACCTGCTGTCGCTATAGTGCACCAGGTGTTGCGTGAAGGGAGAGGGCATCGCCGCGATGCCACGTCATCCTTGCTCTCGCAAGCCGCCGCCCGGTCCGTATCTCCCCCCTCCACTGGGCTTAGCTGCTGCGCGTGCCTGCCGGCCTTGGTGGCCACTGCTGTTTCCTGGTCTCTGGTCGTGCAGCACGTTGGTGGCATGCAGTGTTGGCACCGCAGGCTGCTGCTGCTTGCTATCTCGGGCCCAATGTAGCTCTAGGGTGCATCACTTGCAGCGTAAAACTCGAAGGACTGCTCAGTGGCGTTCAATTGGGCATTAATGCTTTCGCAATCACAACTCAGATAAGACATGCTTAGCTGTCCTGATATGTTTTTCTTTAGTTGCCAAGTGGACGCATCATTGTTCACCATTCACAGTCTTCAATCTGTCGTCATCATTGCATTGTCATTTCAAATTAGTTGTAATATCACGCCGTTGGATGCTGCCGCCTTCACGCTGTGTAGTAGATACGCAGTCATTGCCATGCATGCACTCATCATCCCAAAGTCGTTATGCATCAATCGTGATGACTTTAGAATTGTCATCCCATCGTCGATCGTGCCATCGCTGTCACCGCATCAGCATCATACTGTTGTCGGCATTCGACAGATGCATTACACAGATTAGCATTACCTTTTCAGCTTCTAGAACAGAATGCACGTGGTGATCTGCCGCAGTAATATTATGAGAGACACTTGGGCGGAACAATTGCTGGCCCCAATCGCCAAGCCTCCCTAACATCATTTATTTCAATCTCCATAATAATCCTAAATTGTGTCACAAAACTTCTATAACAAATGTCAACATGGTTGCCATAAGACCTTGTCTCGCATGAAAAACATAACTATATTTTCATGTTCACTAACTTGATCTCCTCCATTGAACTTAGTTCTTGCGTTGAATGGATGCTTCTAGCGTTTTAAATTCTGCTACTTTGTGCCACTGCCTCCCTCTCCTGAATAAGCTAACTTAATATTGATCCACATGCAATTACTAAAATTCACTGAATGCTTTCTTCATGACTAAACACAATTTGTATGTTAACAACTCCAATTCACAAATCTGTCTTTTGTCACTTCTGGCATGCCACAATGCTGAGTGTTTAGGCCCTTGATTTTTCTCATTTTACATCTCGCAAGGAACTTAACATAGAAAACTAAACTTTCTGTTGATGACTGTGTGTTTTGTCGTGAAACAACCAAACTCTGGCAGGTCCGTTTCTGTTCAAACAGACTAAACAAATGGCCCACTGAGTAAAAAAGCCCGCGTCTGTCGTCTCAGCGAAATGGAACCTCAAATCCTATTGGTAGTGACCACATTGCGAGCGTGCCTCTACGGAGCAGAGCGGGTGAAAGGGTACATCTGCCATCACTCTAGTGCGCCAGGTGTTGCGTGAGGGGAGAGGGCGCCGCCGCAATGCCACGTCATCCTTGCTCTCGCAAGCCGGCGCCCAGTCCATATCCCCCCCCTCCCACTGGGCTTAGCTGCTGCACGTGCCCAATGGGGCAATGTGTCTCCACTAATGTCTCTTAGGAGTGCCATCACTAGTTTAAAACCTAATATCAGTACCCTAGCAAAAAAAACTGATAGAAATTTCTACAAGTCTCTTAGGAATATGTATAGGTTGTATGGGTCCTTCTAAGAGTGATATATATTCCTACCTGAGCCATAGAACTCTTTACCAGACTGGCAGGCAGCAGATAAATCTCACTGTGCTGCCTACAAGACCAAATAGCATGATGTATCAGTCTTTTAAACCCACATAGAGATCATCATATGACATACAGGAATCTGATTGAGGCACTGATAAAGCATGTTAGAAATAGCACACATGCCGGTGCCCACACGCCTGAAGAGACGTTTTTAAAATGAACTGAATATACAACCCTGAATGCATTGCCTGCCACGTGAACAGATTAACAAACACAGTTGGGATATTAGAGTATCAAATAAAAATGAAGCGTGTAAACTGTGCAATTATCAAAACTTTTTACAGCTTGTATGCACATATATTATCCTAAACATGTTTCAACATAAATTAAAGCACACGTTTTCAAAGCACAGCAGCGTTACTTAGCCTGTGAAACTACATTGGGGAAGTTGCATGAGAAATGTATCAGTCCATCTTTGTAGCAGGTGTGCTCCAGTTCTTTTATACAAAATTACATTTACAAATATTGCGAGACGGATGTGCAACATTTAATGCATATCCAAAACAGGATTACTGTCATCATCATCATCATCATCATATTTATGTCCACTGCAGGACGAAAGCCTCTCCCTTCGATCTCTAATTACCTCTGTCCTGCGCCAACCGATTCCAACTAGCACCCGCAAATTTCCTAATTTTGGCGCACCATCTAGACTTCTGCCATCCTCTACTGCACTTCCCTTCTCTTGGTACCCATTCTGTCACCCTAATGGTCCAACTGTTATCTAATCTGCGCATTACATGACCTGCCCAGTGCCATTTTTTTCTCTTAATGTCTATTAGAATATCATCTATACCCATTTGCTCTCTTGTACAAACTGCTCTCTTTCTGTCTCTTAAAGTTATACTTAGCATTCTTCGTTCCATCACTCTTTGCATGGTCCTTAACTTGTTCTCAAGCTTCTTTGTCAGTCTCCAAATCTCTGCGCCATATGTCAGCACCCGTAAAATGCACTGATTGTATACTTTCCTTTTCAATGATAATGGTAAGCTCCCAGTCAGGAGCTCACAATGTCTGCCGTATGCGATCCAGCCCATTTTTATTCTTCTATGAAGTTCCTTCTCATGGTCAGGGTTTCATGTGATTAGTTGACCTGGGTAGACGTACACCTTCGCAGACTCTAGAGGCTGACTAGCGATCTGGAACTCTTGTTCCTTTGCCCGGTTATTTATCCTTATCTTTGTCTTCTGCATATTAATCTTCAGCCCCACTCTTACACTCTCCCTGTTAAGGTCCTCAATCATTTGTTGTAACTCGTCCGCAGTGTTGCTGAATAGAACAATGTCATCGGCAAACCGAATGTTGCTGAGGTGTTCGCCGTCGATCCCTACTCCTAAACCTTCCCAGTTTAATAGCTTGAATACTTCTTCCAAGCACGCAGTGAATAGCATTGCAGAGATTGTGTCTACTTGTCTGACTCCTTTCTTCATAGGTATCTTCCTACTGTTGTAATAAAGTTTATTTACAAAAGCAAAACAAAGCACTTTCAAGACTGTGAATACTAACTGTAGCTCTAACATGTCAGGCTGAGTTTGTGAATGCCATAAATTAGACACTACCAACGTGATTTCATTAAAGCTACTTTCTGGGCTAGTTGGTGCATACTTGATTTGAAAATTATGACAACGCTAATGCATCCATCCACAAAGGAACAAGGACAAGACACAAGCAACATGACTACAAACATGACTAGGGTTTATTTTACACTCCATTATCTAAAGAATAAGCAAGCAACTTTAGCCACATTTAAACAAGCACATAAGAGGAAGAACACAGACTGAAGTACCAACTTCACCATGCCCATTTGTGCTCACAGATGCTGGATAGAACACCAGGTCTAATTGGCACATGCTTTTATCATATTACAACTTCATATGAAGCTATTTTCTTCAGACTATGCACTTTTGCATTCATCCCAAAAGTGTTGTGATATGTGACAGAACACAAGTGAGCTTGTGCAAAAAGAACAAACTGGCATGGCACACTGACAGGAAGCAAAGAAACAGGACAAGCATCGCTATTGGTACAAGATCTACAGCAATATATCAGAACATGACAATACAGAAATATTATTTAAGCAAAAGTGAGTACAGATCTGAGAACTTATTCAAGTAAGAACATGGATTTACCATTTTTAAGACCACATATTCATGAACAAAAACAGCTAAACATCAGTGCACATATTGCAAAATCAGAAGACACAATTCTTCACTGGGTGCTAGTTCAACCACCGCACGTCGAAATGTGTAAAAGTAGTTTAACCTGTGTAGCTTTCAGCACGCGACAGCAAAGAAGACTATCAGAACAGGCTTCATATATAGTGTTGGGAGTCTTTGATTCAAACCGTAATACACTGTTAAAATAAAATTTCAGAGTTTGCTTGTTTCATTCAGAAAAAAGATAGTGTCTTAGTCATGCCGCCACAGTTAACGGATTAACTTGCACCAGCTACATTGAGTCAAAGGAGAAAAGAAGTGAGGAAGACAGATGCATGGTGTGAAAATGTTGCTGTTGTATCAAGTAGCATAACTGCTCACTTAACATTCAGCTGCTTTCTATGCCTCTGCATACAGACTGAGAAGCTTTACCTCTTCACCATCTGCTAGTGAAGCACTGTTTGTTCACTGTGATCACCCACTCAAGGCAGTCACGTGGTTAAGTAGGGCCCTTCACTACATGTAAGGACACCGACCCGAAACTGTGCATAAGTCCTGTAAAATATTGTCATGTTTTGGCTACTGCAACTGTTCATCAGCAGCTGCATCACTACTGCCAACATGCAGACCATGCAATTCCCCAAGCACGTTTCTTGCATTTCAGAATTATACAAGAATTCGCTCCAGTAAGAATTCTACAAATGAGAGAAAACGCACCTGAGAAGCTGACAAATGCACTGTTTTTAGTCTTTATAGTTCAAGTGTACTGGAGAGAGTGGAATGTTTGTTGGTTGATGACCATTCGGTAATATTCAGTGACACTTGTTGAGTCACAGCCACGGTTGTGGACTACAGCCTGTTTTTCACTTTCATCCAAGTTCAGGCACAGCTTTCCCGTGCCTAACAAAACTGTCTGCTGACCAGCTCTCCTCTCCTGTACACCAAAAAAACTCACTGCTTCTGGTGAAAGATTTAAACTAGCTTTAGCTGCCTGTAACTTTCGAGCAAGTACATAACATTCCAATATTTGTAAAGGAACATCATTAGCTCCGCGTACCAATTTCACAAGAAGTTCATTTCCGCCTTCAAATACAAATGAAGAATGCAACCAATGAGGTCCTAGTTTAGCCGCACCTTTAAGAAGATGCAGGATTTGGTGTACATTGTATGTCATTGCACCCAATCCATACAAAGACTGTGCTCTCACAACAAACTCCGAGAGAAGATCAGATGATCTCATTATGGTCATCTGAAGTGACGGTGTCCAGTAGAAGTATTTAGACACCCTCCACAAGCAAACTGGAATGTCTGACATACTTATCCGGCAAAAAGCCATGAAGGCATGGTAATGAATAATGAAGAACCCACCACTTCCATTCACTAGCTTTCCAGATTGTGAAGTCTGATAATCTTCATGGTGTACGTGTGAATCAATTCGGTGGCTTGACTGCCAATAACCTCCCGTCTAAAGAGGCTAAACTTTGTTGTGAACCAATGTAAACATCTTTTCTCTTTTAAATGTGATCACATTTTTATTCTTTTTAAGCTGTTGTATGGTGTATAGTTGTTCCAACAATCCTTCCTTTCTGAATCCTGGGCTTCATATTTGATTTGTATGTATTGTCTTTTGTGACAATATAAATGCATTATTTCTTACTCATTTTTGGGCAAATGAGGAAGCTTGCTTCTCCTTGAAGCACATTACACCTATACAACACATATAGATACTGATAGACTATAGATATGGCAAACTAATATGAATACATTATTACACTAATAAAAAGAATACACTAGTAGACTAGTACAAGCAGAACAGCACAAATACGTCCAGAATAGAACTAAAAGTAATTTTATCAGTGTATCAGTTGTATCGTTTCATAATGCAATAGAAAAAAACTGATATAATTTTTATTAGGTTGCCCTATCAGATTTTTTGCTAGTGATCTTTCAGTGTAAATGCATATCAACTTTTTGACTAATGCTAATAACTGAACACATGGCTTTTTGTGCTGCAAGTTTTCTTGGACTCCTGCTTCCCTTAAACTTATACTGTATAATATGCTTGCAAGATCAAAACTGGAGTATGCTTCATCAATCCGGGATACACCGACAAAAAACACAACTCTCATATTTAGTTGAAGCCATACAAAACCAACCTGTAAATTTTATTGTAGCTGCTTATTTCCATACCGCAAGCATATCAACAATTAAAACTTGCCTTGATTGGCCAGGCTTGTCAACAAAAAAACTTACCCATTTATTTCACAAATTCTCAATTGAAACATATGTTATTACCTCCTTGTATCTCATTGAGAATGAACTACAACCTCAAGGTACAGGTGCCAACTTGCCAAACCAATCTTTACTATTCCTGTAAAATGCAGCCTCAGAACACACACACGCACACACACGCACACACGTATATATCAATGAGCTACAAGGAGGTAATAAAAACATGTTTCAATTTAGAATTTGTGAAATAAACAGGTAAGTTTTCTTGTTGCCTAGCCAATCAAGGCAACTTTTAATTGTTGATATGCTTGCGGTATGGGAATAAGCAGCTACAATAAAATGTACAGGTTGGTTTTGTATGGCTTCAACTGAATATGAGAGTTGTATTTTTTGTAGGTATATCCCGGATTGATGAAGCATACTCCAGTTTTGATCTTACAAGCATATTATACAGTATAAGTTTAAGGGAGTCCAAGAAAACTTGCAGCACAAAAAGCCATGTGTTCAGTTATTAGCATTACTCAAAAAGTTGATATGCATTTGCATTGAAAGATTATTAGTAATATGAATACCTATGTACAAGGTGCTTAATAAGAGCAGGGTGTTTCATTTTGTAGGTAAATGTGTTAAAAGGACTAGTCATGATGTGAAAATCTCTTCATTTTACTTTTACCACCCCACCTTACCACCATTTTACCTTTACACACACACACACACACACACACACACACACACACACACACACACACACACACACACGCACACGCGCACACACACACACACACACACACACACACACACACACACACACACACCATGGCATCCATTCCGTAACTCTAATGCTCCATACGATAGAAAATACGATAGAAAATTGGGCAAGTTGTTGAAGCTTCATGGCAGCTCCTGCATGACAGATGCCGACAAAAGTAATAGAACGGGACAGGATACAGCACTATCAAATGAAGTTTATTAAAAGAAAACAACCAATATATAACACACATCACGTGACCAACACCCGGCCCCCTAGCATATGCAGAAACATACCAAAACAACCTTCACATCACCGAATGCACATGTTTTGACGGCAACACACATGTCACAGCTGATTAATCAACGTAAAAAAACAATTACTAAGGCACAATGCAACTCAGTGGCTTTACTTAATATCTAACACGGCAACCTCGCTATCTTGCAGCGAGATGGATGGCTGGCTAACACATAGTGAGCCTTTCTTTCTAATGTGATAAGCCTCCATTATATCATGTGAGAGCTTTTCACAGTGTGTGAACAGCAGAATAGTACTTTCAAAAACTGCATGATGCCCAATGCTGCAACAATGCACAGAAAGGTGTGGATGCGCAAAAACCCTTAAAAAAGCTATGGTACTTCCTTAGTTGAATGTTTAAGCACCTTCCAGTCTGACTGATATATATTTTGTAGGCTTCAAGAAAAAGGAATCGAATAAACAACATTTTGTGTGCAAGATACAAACTGTATGCTATATTTCACTTTGCAGTCCTCCCTGCTCAGACACCCGTTGTGAAGAATGTGCTTGTTTATTGCTTCACATATTCCCTTCAGCTTATCTTTAAATGAAAACCCAATCCTCTCCTGGAACTTGGAAGCCACCTTTTTCTGCCTGTGCGACAATTAATAGAGGGGATAATGGCAACTTTGATCCACTCTTGCTCCTTAAACTTCTTCCACCCTGGTTGCACCTTAAGTTCCTTAATTAACGTGTTTCAAGATAAAAAACCACTGAAACTGAATAACCTGCCTCATTAAGCCTTGTCACCAGATTCCTTACACTTTCAAGGATAAGGTGAGGATAGCTCTTGGTTGGGGCATCTCTAATTGTGTGAGTGGCAATACTGTACTTAATAAGTTTTGAATGGCTAGACCTATAATCAAGAAGGGGCTTAGAAGTTCTCGACTGATATCCCCAGCATACGTGATCCCACATAAAAGTAAGCCTGATATAAGAAGTTGCAGCATATTTTTTTTCTGGAACTTCTAAAGTGAAGTTGAAACTTTGCTATTGTTCTCTAAATAGCTTCAGTACTTCGATGACAGCTCTGCGAAAGTTATCATTTGCTCATGAAAAACAAATAATCATCCACGTATTGGAAAATTTTAAGAGTAAGCCCACTCAGGTTTTGATTATTTTCTGGTCAACATAACTTAAAATATTACTGAGCACTGGTGCAACACCGGAACCTATGCAGATGCCAGCATTCTGGACACATATTTTACCTTCCCACCAGACCAAAATTGACCTTAAATAGAAATCAAGAAGCTCCAGAAAGTTTGCAACAAGAATTTTGCACCTTTCAGCAAATTCCAGCTAACCTGTTTGATTGTGTATGCAGTCCTTAACAAACTGCAAGAGACGCACCTGCGGCAAAGAATTGTATAGATCTTCTGCATCTATACTAAAGCCTGTCCATTTTCCCAGATTATGCTCCTGCAGGAAGTGTACAACAGTCTGAGAGCTGGCAGCAAGAAATTGGTCGTTGATTCCCAGCCTGTCAAGGTGTGTCTGCAGAAATTCTGAAACATGAAGCCATGATTTATATTCCGACAAAATGGTTCTGAAACGGATTCCCTAAGCTTGTGTGTTTTGCACTGAAGAAGGCGCATAAAAGAAGACCTTTTTCTACCTTAACATCATTTGAGACTGTTGTCAAACTAAACTGATTCAACTTTGTGACAGCTCAACATTTTGTCAGCTATATTGGTATAAATTTCATTAAAATTTATGTCAGTGGCTGACACACCCTCCTCCGGAAAAGTGCTTTCCAACATGACAACACAATGCCCTTTTTTGTCTCCAAGAAACCTCCAAGTTTCTGTCCCATACGTTAGCACAGGTAGAAGGCAATGATTCTATGCTTGATTGTACACAATTATATATATATATATATATACTTTGTATTCACCATCCAAGGCCAGGGAACAAGAGAAGCCAGACACCACTGACCAATTTCTGACTAAAAGAATTAATTTTTGACCTTATACATCTTGTTCTTACTGTACATGTCCCTCACCTCCATCCAGGTTCCCAACATTTATATCTAAAAAGATTGTCTATCACCACATACAGGGTCTGTCCTGAAAGTAATGTCAGTAAATTTATTGTGATGTGACTGTATGTCAGAGCGGTCTAACTGGTTGAAACTAGTAGTGACAGAATCCATCTAGGCACTATGTCGCGCACCACACATCACACAGCGGTCCGTCACTCACTGTGCTCCGAACATCGGAGAGTGTTGGACGGGCCTGTCCGTGAGAGCTGTTTTTTATTCTTGTGCAAGTGAAAATGCAGCGCTCATTAGAACAAAGATTTGCGATGAAGTTTTGTGTGAAACTTGGCAATACCGCTGCGGAAACTGTTGCTATGCTCAAGACTGCTTATAAAGAACATGCCCTGTCAGATCGACAAGTGTTTCGGTGGCACAAGGCCTTTTGGAAGGCCAGGAAGAGGGCGACGACAAGGACTGCGCTGGATGGCCATCCACGACCACTACGACTGACAATGTGACACGAGCGAGGGAATTGTTGAACTCAGACCAACGATTAAGTGTTCGTTTAATGGCCGACATGTCAAACGTTCCGAAAACTCAAGTTCATGAAATTGTTACAAACGATATTGGCATGCAGAAGGCGTGCACAAAAATGGTTCCAGAAGTGCTAACTGAAAACGAAAAGTCACGCCGTGTTGAAACGTGCCAAGAAAATCTCAACATGTGCAAACGTGAGCGAAAATTTTTGGACGTCATTACAGAAGACGAGACTTGGGTATTTGAATATGACCTGGAGACCAAAAGGCAATCATCTGAGTGGCACACAGACTCGTCCCCTCCCCAGAAGAAAGCCAGGATGAGCAAATCAAAGATCAAGATCATGCTCATCATTCTTTTTTTACATCCACGGACTGGTTCATCATGAGTTTGAAGAACCTGGAACCACTGTGAACTCCAAATTTTATGTGGATGTCCTCGAAAGACTGAAACGCAGGGTTCAACACATCCGGCCGGACATTGCACACAACTGGAAGTTGCACCACGATAATGTGCTGGCCCACAGTGCCTTCATCGTCACCGACTACCTGGTTAAAGCAGGGGTGCCAACGATCCCCCAGCCCCTGTACAGCCCGGGCTTGGCTCCCCCCCCCCCCGACTTTTTTCTGTTTCCATGCCTCAAAACACCCCTGAAAGGCAATCATTTTGGGACAGCGGACGTGATCAAAGCAGCTAGCACCACAGCATTAAAGGCCATTCTGGAGGAGGACTACCGCAACGCATTTGAGAGCTGCAAGTCTCGCTGGAGCCGATGTATTGATGCAAAAGGAGAGTATTTTGAAGATTTTTAAACTTTTTGTAACAACAAATTCAATAAATGATTTTTAATCGCCTTACTGACACTACTCTCAGGACAGACCCTGTACATGCACCTTGAAGGTAAGTATGTGGAAAGCATTTCAACCTATGCTTGCTTTTCTGGCACGGAATAAAACGGCCTTTTGTCTCTAAACCACTTACTTTTAAACTATTCCATTTGGTTCATTTTTCTAACTTCTGCAGAGTTGCATTCACAACTTTCATAGTTAACTGGCTCCGTTTTCATTCTTGCTTCCTAAAATATGCCCTCCTGTCATGCATAATTTGGAAGGCCTTCTGTTAGCAATGGGTATTGTATTTCAAGACTATCAGTTCAATGTTGCATGAAGAAACCTATTCTTGGAGTGAATTATTGTTCAGCTTGATATCATGATACTGCTGCATGGTTGTTATTTAACTCTGCAAGAGAATGGTCCTGCCATCCTACCAAGAGTGCATTTCATGGGTATTACTCTCTTTCTTTTGACATTAGTTTATGAGGCTCACAGATATGTATCTGTGTCAACAATAACACCTGACATCTAATTTTGTGCAACATGCACTACATTTAATCAGATAAAAGTTGCATGTTTTGTCTCTTGGACCAGTCTGCTCAGTGGTAGGAGGTCGAGACCACAAATGAGAATGGCTGACGAAGATCTGTGGTGTATGTCCCGTGTTATGCATCTGACAAGATTTCATGGTGGCAAGAAGACATGTCAGACATGATGTGATCTTTCTAGTTATTGTGCACAGAGTTATCAGCATGATAATATCCTTAATGCTATAAAGAGTACCTCTAGCAAGCAGTCTATATGCTTATGCCTTTTTGTTGCTTATGGCAACAAAATCCTACATCCTTTGAAACATGGTCACTTGCTGTCTGATGCACAAAATGAAGAACGCTGCCTTCTCTAAATTTATTAGCAACAAGAAAGCCACTCTGGAAGCAATTATATACATACACAGCAACACACACTAAAACCTACAAATGGGAGAAAAAACACAAGCTAGGCTAACAATAAAAGAAACCTGACTCCCGAGAAGTGTTACATGTTACTCAAGTATGCACATTCAACCTTAGGGTCTGTTCGATTCGCCTGCACCACTGTGAACCAGTTCACGGCGGTTCACGAGAAGTTCAAAAACTGTGAAGCTCGATTCCGGAGGTGCAGGCCCAGTGAAACACTCGAAACGAATGCAAAGGTGCAGACGCGGTGTAGATGTTATGCTATGTCAGACTAATGCGCACGGAGTGCGTAAGTTTGAGAGGTCCTGAACTGCAGGTATGATCGGTTTCTGGGACGTCAATACGCACTACAGTTGCGTAGACACATCACACGTGTGTAAGCGGGCGTTTTACGGTGCTCGCGCCCGTGTGCTGCGTCGTCTGCTGCGTCGCACCTGTATGGCTGCACCAAGTTGGCACCGACAGTGGAGCGGGTGCAGCAAAATCATAAACCAGCCCTGCACCTTGCCTGCACCTTTTGAAACGAACGTCGTGGTTCTGCGGCCGCCATTGCTGCACCGCTGAAACGAATGGCAGGGTGCAGCACCTCGTGAACTGGTTCAAGTGGTGCAGGCGAATCGAATGTACCCTTAGTTAGAGAGATAGATGGTCGACTCCCACACTCCTGTGCATGCATGTGGATATGTTAAGCCTCAGCTACTCTTTCTATATAACTATCCCCATGTTTGTGAAATCTGGTGTACAACCGCAAGAACAATGATGGCTTGACAGGTGGTTCACCTTTCAATGAGTTCTATAAGGAGGATGCATCAACTCTTCCAGCCAATGTACACATTACCACATGAAAGCAGCAGCTTATAAACATGCAGCACAACACCATACAGCACAAATTATATATTTGCCACGTGTTATTAAACTTACATCATTAAAGTACATTAGAATTGGTGCTAAGGCTGGTGCACAATATATGCATATACTTTAAACAATCATAAATAATGCAGGAGCTTGGAATATGGTTGACTATTCTCGGAACTGCTTTGATAATACAAAAGTCAAGGCTTTGTTTTTGGCATCACCCACTCCAATTCGTTTTCTATTTTTTTTTCCAATTGAAGCATTGGCAAGGTTTGTGCCATGCGCTTCGACTGTGATTCTTCCTTGTTTGCGCACGGCCCTGATCATAATACAAGAAAATCGCCCCAGTAGCGCAGTGGTCCCTGCCTACTTTTTCATACACTTTACCGCAATACATTACGTATGCTTCACCGCATAACATGACTGTATTGCGGCAAAGCTGATTTTATGGAACTGACATTATGTAACGGATCTTTTGTCCTTCTGCTGCTCGCATGAGCATAAGCTCGAAAAACCACAAAATACAGACTTGGTTGCTGCTGGTTGATTTCTAGCTAACATTTCGAGACGTCCACGTTGTTTACAAAAAATTCGGTGAAGTTTCTCGCGCTCGGACGCGCTTCAAAAGGCAGCGTGACCACCTATAATTAAGGCAGTCATAAGCGCCAACGAAATCCACACAAGGTACATCAACTTCCACAAAGCTACTGCGCAACGCCATCAACAACTGGCACAGGGGCACCCAGGAGCTGGCAAACGCTGCGATGACATCCACACAAACCACGTCGCTTTCCACAAAGCTATTGGGCAACACGATCAGTCACAGGCACAGGTGAAGTCCGCAAAACACTACATGAGCAGAACAACTACGGCCATACTCAATGACTTCGCCACAAGCTCTCACATTTAACGACATCAAACAGCTAAAATCACTTCTCCACAGCCACGGACACAAGCGAAGACCGCACTATACCGCACGGGTAGAACGGAAGCACCGATTCAAGGCTCTCGTCGCGTTCATCGCTTTAGCGCCACCTATTTAAAAATAATATACGGAGCCAAGCCAAACCATTATTTAGCGTCTATTTGGGTGAACCTAACGCTTTCGGGCCCTAAGCGTTCGAACGACCAGGGCACTATAACGCTTACCCCCCCCTTTCCACTCCGTCGACCGGGTCGCAGGAACGGCGGCCTAACTTCAACGCAGCAGGTGATGCGCGCACGATCAAACCCGCTGAACACGTTATAAAACGCGGTCAAGCGGCCAAGCCACAGAAGCGCACCTGTTGTTGCGCCGCGCCATGTTATATTAGCTTGTAAATCTTCACTCAAATATTTTATTAAAACTTTTTTGAATTAAAGAATAACCTTACAAAGCTTTATTGAAAGTTTTTGTTGTATTGTGATCAAGGACGGCCGCCGTTCCTGCGACCCGGTCGACGGAGTGGAAAGGGGGGGTAAGCGTTATAGTGCCCTGGTCGTTCGAACGCTTAGGGCCCGAAAGCGTTAGGTTCACCCAAATAGACGCTAAATAATGGTTTGGCTTGGCTCCGTATATTATTTTTAAATAGGTGGCGCTAAAGCGATGAACGCGACGAGAGCCTTGAATCGGTGCTTCCGTTCTACCCGTGCGGTATAGTGCGGTCTTCGCTTGTGTCCGTGGCTGTGGAGAAGTGATTTTAGCTGTTTGATGTCGTTAAATGTGAGAGCTTGTGGCGAAGTCATTGAGTATGGCCGTAGTTGTTCTGCTCATGTAGTGTTTTGCGGACTTCACCTGTGCCTGTGACTGATCGTGTTGCCCAATAGCTTTGTGGAAAGCGACGTGGTTTGTGTGGATGTCATCGCAGCGTTTGCCAGCTCCTGGGTGCCCCTGTGCCAGTTGTTGATGGCGTTGCGCAGTAGCTTTGTGGAAGTTGATGTACCTTGTGTGGATTTCGTTGGCGCTTATGACTGCCTTAATTATAGGTGGTCACGCTGCCTTTTGAAGCGCGTCCGAGCGCGAGAAACTTCACCGAATTTTTTGTAAACAACGTGGACGTCTCGAAATGTTAGCTAGAAATCAACCAGCAGCAACCAAGTCTGTATTTTGTGGTTTTTCGAGCTTATGCTCATGCGAGCAGCAGAAGGACAAAAGATCCGTTACATAATGTCAGTTCCATAAAATCAGCTTTGCCGCAATACAGTCATGTTATGCGGTGAAGCATACGTAATGTATTGCGGTAAAGTGTATGAAAAAGTAGGCAGGGACCACTGCGCTACTGGGGCGATTTTCTTGTATTATGATCAGGGCCGTGCGCAAACAAGGAAGAATCACAGTCGAAGCGCATGGCACAAACCTTGCCAATGCTTCAATTGGAAAAAAAAATAGAAAACGAATTGGAGTGGGTGATGCCAAAAACAAAGCCTTGACTTTTGTATTATCAAAGCAGTTCCGAGAATAGTCAACCATATTCCAAGCTCCTGCATTATTTATGATTGTTTAAAGTATATGCATATATTGTGCACCAGCCTTAGCACCAATTCTAATGTACTTTAATGATGTAAGTTTAATAACACGTGGCAAATATATAATTTGTGCTGTATGGTGTTGTGCTGCATGTTTATAAGCTGCTGCTTTCATGTGGTAATGTGTACATTGGCTGGAAGAGTTGATGCATCCTCCTTATAGAACTCATTGAAAGGTGAACCACCTGTCAAGCCATCATTGTTCTTGCGGTTGTACACCAGATTTCACAAACATGGGGATAGTTATATAGAAAGAGTAGCTGAGGCTTAACATATCCACATGCATGCACAGGAGTGTGGGAGTCGACCATCTATCTCTCTAACTAAGGGTACATTCGATTCGCCTGCACCACTTGAACCAGTTCACGAGGTGCTGCACCCTGCCATTCGTTTCAGCGGTGCAGCAATGGCGGCCGCAGAACCACGACGTTCGTTTCAAAAGGTGCAGGCAAGGTGCAGGGCTGGTTTATGATTTTGCTGCACCCGCTCCACTGTCGGTGCCAACTTGGTGCAGCCATACAGGTGCGACGCAGCAGACGACGCAGCACACGGGCGCGAGCACCGTAAAACGCCCGCTTACACACGTGTGATGTGTCTACGCAACTGTAGTGCGTATTGACGTCCCAGAAACCGATCATACCTGCAGTTCAGGACCTCTCAAACTTACGCACTCCGTGCGCATTAGTCTGACATAGCATAACATCTACACCGCGTCTGCACCTTTGCATTCGTTTCGAGTGTTTCACTGGGCCTGCACCTCCGGAATCGAGCTTCACAGTTTTTGAACTTCTCGTGAACCGCCGTGAACTGGTTCACAGTGGTGCAGGCGAATCGAACAGACCCTAAGGTTGAATGTGCATACTTGAGTAACATGTAACACTTCTCGGGAGTCAGGTTTCTTTTATTGTTAGCCTAGCTTGTGTTTTTTCTCCCATTTGTAGGTTTTAGTGTGTGTTGCTGTGTATGTATATAATTGCTTCCAGAGTGGCTTTCTTGTTGCTAATAAATTTAGAGAAGGCAGCGTTCTTCATTTTGTGCATCAGACAGCAAGTGACCATGTTTCAAAGGATGTAGGATTTTGTTGCCATAAGCAACAAAAAGGCATAAGCATATAGACTGCTTGCTAGAGGTACTCTTTATAGCATTAAGGATATTATCATGCTGATAACTCTGTGCACAATAACTAGAAAGATCACATCATGTCTGACATGTCTTCTTGCCACCATGAAATCTTGTCAGATGCATAACACGGGACATACACCACAGATCTTCGTCAGCCATTCTCATTTGTGGTCTCGACCTCCTACCACTGAGCAGACTGGTCCAAGAGACAAAACATGCAACTTTTATCTGATTAAATGTAGTGCATGTTGCACAAAATTAGATGTCAGGTGTTATTGTTGACACAGATACATATCTGTGAGCCTCATAAACTAATGTCAAAAGAAAGAGAGTAATACCCATGAAATGCACTCTTGGTAGGATGGCAGGACCATTCTCTTGCAGAGTTAAATAACAACCATGCAGCAGTATCATGATATCAAGCTGAACAATAATTCACTCCAAGAATAGGTTTCTTCATGCAACATTGAACTGATAGTCTTGAAATACAATACCCATTGCTAACAGAAGGCCTTCCAAATTATGCATGACAGGAGGGCATATTTTAGGAAGCAAGAATGAAAACGGAGCCAGTTAACTATGAAAGTTGTGAATGCAACTCTGCAGAAGTTAGAAAAATGAACCAAATGGAATAGTTTAAAAGTAAGTGGTTTAGAGACAAAAGGCCGTTTTATTCCGTGCCAGAAAAGCAAGCATAGGTTGAAATGCTTTCCACATACTTACCTTCAAGGTGCATGTACAGGGTCTGTCCTGAGAGTAGTGTCAGTAAGGCGATTAAAAATCATTTATTGAATTTGTTGTTACAAAAAGTTTAAAAATCTTCAAAATACTCTCCTTTTGCATCAATACATCGGCTCCAGCGAGACTTGCAGCTCTCAAATGCGTTGCGGTAGTCCTCCTCCAGAATGGCCTTTAATGCTGTGGTGCTAGCTGCTTTGATCACGTCCGCTGTCCCAAAATGATTGCCTTTCAGGGGTGTTTTGAGGCATGGAAACAGAAAAAAGTCGGGGGGGGGGGGAGCCAAGCCCGGGCTGTACAGGGGCTGGGGGATCGTTGGCACCCCTGCTTTAACCAGGTAGTCGGTGACGATGAAGGCACTGTGGGCCAGCACATTATCGTGGTGCAACTTCCAGTTGTGTGCAATGTCCGGCCGGATGTGTTGAACCCTGCGTTTCAGTCTTTCGAGGACATCCACATAAAATTTGGAGTTCACAGTGGTTCCAGGTTCTTCAAACTCATGATGAACCAGTCCGTGGATGTAAAAAAAGAATGATGAGCATGATCTTGATCTTTGATTTGCTCATCCTGGCTTTCTTCTGGGGAGGGGACGAGTCTGTGTGCCACTCAGATGATTGCCTTTTGGTCTCCAGGTCATATTCAAATACCCAAGTCTCGTCTTCTGTAATGACGTCCAAAAATTTTCGCTCACGTTTGCACATGTTGAGATTTTCTTGGCACGTTTCAACACGGCGTGACTTTTCGTTTTCAGTTAGCACTTCTGGAACCATTTTTGTGCACGCCTTCTGCATGCCAATATCGTTTGTAACAATTTCATGAACTTGAGTTTTCGGAACGTTTGACATGTCGGCCATTAAACGAACACTTAATCGTTGGTCTGAGTTCAACAATTCCCTCGCTCGTGTCACATTGTCAGTCGTAGTGGTCGTGGATGGCCATCCAGCGCAGTCCTTGTCGTCGCCCTCTTCCTGGCCTTCCAAAAGGCCTTGTGCCACCGAAACACTTGTCGATCTGACAGGGCATGTTCTTTATAAGCAGTCTTGAGCATAGCAACAGTTTCCGCAGCGGTATTGCCAAGTTTCACACAAAACTTCATCGCAAATCTTTGTTCTAATGAGCGCTGCATTTTCACTTGCACAAGAATAAAAAACAGCTCTCACGGACAGGCCCGTCCAACACTCTCCGATGTTCGGAGCACAGTGAGTGACGGACCGCTGTGTGATGTGTGGTGCGCGACATAGTGCCTAGATGGATTCTGTCACTACTAGTTTCAACCAGTTAGACCGCTCTGACATACAGTCACATCACAATAAATTTACTGACATTACTTTCAGGACAGACCCTGTATGTGGTGATAGACAATCTTTTTAGATATAAATGTTGGGAACCTGGATGGAGGTGAGGGACATGTACAGTAAGAACAAGATGTATAAGGTCAAAAATTAATTCTTTTAGTCAGAAATTGGTCAGTGGTGTCTGGCTTCTCTTGTTCCCTGGCCTTGGATGGTGAATACAAAGTATATATATATATATATATAATTGTGTACAATCAAGCATAGAATCATTGCCTTCTACCTGTGCTAACGTATGGGACAGAAACTTGGAGGTTTCTTGGAGACAAAAAAGGGCATTGTGTTGTCATGTTGGAAAGCACTTTTCCGGAGGAGGGTGTGTCAGCCACTGACATAAATTTTAATGAAATTTATACCAATATAGCTGACAAAATGTTGAGCTGTCACAAAGTTGAATCAGTTTAGTTTGACAACAGTCTCAAATGATGTTAAGGTAGAAAAAGGTCTTCTTTTATGCGCCTTCTTCAGTGCAAAACACACAAGCTTAGGGAATCCGTTTCAGAACCATTTTGTCGGAATATAAATCATGGCTTCATGTTTCAGAATTTCTGCAGACACACCTTGACAGGCTGGGAATCAACGACCAATTTCTTGCTGCCAGCTCTCAGACTGTTGTACACTTCCTGCAGGAGCATAATCTGGGAAAATGGACAGGCTTTAGTATAGATGCAGAAGATCTATACAATTCTTTGCCGCAGGTGCGTCTCTTGCAGTTTGTTAAGGACTGCATACACAATCAAACAGGTTAGCTGGAATTTGCTGAAAGGTGCAAAATTCTTGTTGCAAACTTTCTGGAGCTTCTTGATTTCTATTTAAGGTCAATTTTGGTCTGGTGGGAAGGTAAAATATGTGTCCAGAATGCTGGCATCTGCATAGGTTCCGGTGTTGCACCAGTGCTCAGTAATATTTTAAGTTATGTTGACCAGAAAATAATCAAAACCTGAGTGGGCTTACTCTTAAAATTTTCCAATACGTGGATGATTATTTGTTTTTCATGAGCAAATGATAACTTTCGCAGAGCTGTCATCGAAGTACTGAAGCTATTTAGAGAACAATAGCAAAGTTTCAACTTCACTTTAGAAGTTCCAGAAAAAAAATATGCTGCAACTTCTTATATCAGGCTTACTTTTATGTGGGATCACGTATGCTGGGGATATCAGTCGAGAACTTCTAAGCCCCTTCTTGATTATAGGTCTAGCCATTCAAAACTTATTAAGTACAGTATTGCCACTCACACAATTAGAGATGCCCCAACCAAGAGCTATCCTCACCTTATCCTTGAAAGTGTAAGGAATCTGGTGACAAGGCTTAATGAGGCAGGTTATTCAGTTTCAGTGGTTTTTTATCTTGAAACACGTTAATTAAGGAACTTAAGGTGCAACCAGGGTGGAAGAAGTTTAAGGAGCAAGAGTGGATCAAAGTTGCCATTATCCCCTCTATTAATTGTCGCACAGGCAGAAAAAGGTGGCTTCCAAGTTCCAGGAGAGGATTGGGTTTTCATTTAAAGATAAGCTGAAGGGAATATGTGAAGCAATAAACAAGCACATTCTTCACAACGGGTGTCTGAGCAGGGAGGACTGCAAAGTGAAATATAGCATACAGTTTGTATCTTGCACACAAAATGTTGTTTATTCGATTCCTTTTTCTTGAAGCCTACAAAATATATATCAGTCAGACTGGAAGGTGCTTAAACATTCAACTAAGGAAGTACCATAGCTTTTTTAAGGGTTTTTGCGCATCCACACCTTTCTGTGCATTGTTGCAGCATTGGGCATCATGCAGTTTTTGAAAGTACTATTCTGCTGTTCACACACTGTGAAAAGCTCTCACATGATATAATGGAGGCTTATCACATTAGAAAGAAAGGCTCACTATGTGTTAGCCAGCCATCCATCTCGCTGCAAGATAGCGAGGTTGCCGTGTTAGATATTAAGTAAAGCCACTGAGTTGCATTGTGCCTTAGTAATTGTTTTTTTACGTTGATTAATCAGCTGTGACATGTGTGTTGCCGTCAAAACATGTGCATTCGGTGATGTGAAGGTTGTTTTGGTATGTTTCTGCATATGCTAGGGGGCCGGGTGTTGGTCACGTGATGTGTGTTATATATTGGTTGTTTTCTTTTAATAAACTTCATTTGATAGTGCTGTATCCTGTCCCGTTCTATTACTTTTGTCGGCATCTGTCATGCAGGAGCTGCCATGAAGCTTCAACAACTTGCCCAATTTTCTATCGTATTTTCTATCGTATGGAGCATTAGAGTTACGGAATGGATGCCATGGTGTGTGTGTGTGTGTGTGTGTGTGTGTGTGTGTGTGTGTGTGTGTGCGCGTGTGCGTGTGTGTGTGTGTGTGTGTGTGTGTGTGTGTGTGTGTGTGTGTGTGTGTGTGTGTGTAAAGGTAAAATGGTGGTAAGGTGGGGTGGTAAAAGTAAAATGAAGAGATTTTCACATCATGACTAGTCCTTTTAACACATTTACCTACAAAATGAAACACCCTGCTCTTATTAAGCACCTTGTACATAGGTATTCATATTACTAATAATCTTTCAATGCAAATGCATATCAACTTTTTGAGTAATGCTAATAACTGAACACATGGCTTTTTGTGCTGCAAGTTTTCTTGGACTCCCTTAAACTTATACTGTATAATATGCTTGTAAGATCAAAACTGGAGTATGCTTCATCAATCCGGGATATACCTACAAAAAATACAACTCTCATATTCAGTTGAAGCCATACAAAACCAACCTGTACATTTTATTGTAGCTGCTTATTCCCATACCGCAAGCATATCAACAATTAAAAGTTGCCTTGATTGGCTAGGCAACAAGAAAACTTACCTGTTTATTTCACAAATTCTAAATTGAAACATGTTTTTATTACCTCCTTGTAGCTCATTGATATATACGTGTGTGCGTGTGTGTGCGTGTGTGTGTTCTGAGGCTGCATTTTACAGGAATAGTAAAGATTGGTTTGGCAAGTTGGCACCTGTACCTTGAGGTTGTAGTTCATTCTCAATGAGATACAAGGAGGTAATAACATATGTTTCAATTGAGAATTTGTGAAATAAATGGGTAAGTTTTTTTGTTGACAAGCCTGGCCAATCAAGGCAAGTTTTAATTGTTGATATGCTTGCGGTATGGAAATAAGCAGCTACAATAAAATTTACAGGTTGGTTTTGTATGGCTTCAACTAAATATGAGAGTTGTGTTTTTTGTCGGTGTATCCCGGATTGATGAAGCATACTCCAGTTTTGATCTTGCAAGCATATTATACAGTATAAGTTTAAGGGAAGCAGGAGTCCAAGAAAACTTGCAGCACAAAAAGCCATGTGTTCAGTTATTAGCATTAGTCAAAAAGTTGATATGCATTTACACTGAAAGATCACTAGCAAAAAATCTGATAGGGCAACCTAATAAAAATTATATCAGTTTTTTTCTATTGCATTATGAAACGATACAACTGATACACTGATAAAATTACTTTTAGTTCTATTCTGGACGTATTTGTGCTGTTCTGCTTGTACTAGTCTACTAGTGTATTCTTTTTATTAGTGTAATAATGTATTCATATTAGTTTGCCATATCTATAGTCTATCAGTATCTATATGTGTTGTATAGGTGTAATGTGCTTCAAGGAGAAGCAAGCTTCCTCATTTGCCCAAAAATGAGTAAGAAATAATGCATTTATATTGTCACAAAAGACAATACATACAAATCAAATATGAAGCCCAGGATTCAGAAAGGAAGGATTGTTGGAACAACTATACACCATACAACAGCTTAAAAAGAATAAAAATGTGATCACATTTAAAAGAGAAAAGATGTTTACATTGGTTCACAACAAAGTTTAGCCTCTTTAGACGGGAGGTTATTGGCAGTCAAGCCACCGAATTGATTCACACGTACACCATGAAGATTATCAGACTTCACAATCTGGAAAGCTAGTGAATGGAAGTGGTGGGTTCTTCATTATTCATTACCATGCCTTCATGGCTTTTTGCCGGATAAGTATGTCAGACATTCCAGTTTGCTTGTGGAGGGTGTCTAAATACTTCTACTGGACACCGTCACTTCAGATGACCATAATGAGATCATCTGATCTTCTCTCGGAGTTTGTTGTGAGAGCACAGTCTTTGTATGGATTGGGTGCAATGACATACAATGTACACCAAATCCTGCATCTTCTTAAAGGTGCGGCTAAACTAGGACCTCATTGGTTGCATTCTTCATTTGTATTTGAAGGCGGAAATGAACTTCTTGTGAAATTGGTACGCGGAGCTAATGATGTTCCTTTACAAATATTGGAATGTTATGTACTTGCTCGAAAGTTACAGGCAGCTAAAGCTAGTTTAAATCTTTCACCAGAAGCAGTGAGTTTTTTTGGTGTACAGGAGAGGAGAGCTGGTCAGCAGACAGTTTTGTTAGGCACGGGAAAGCTGTGCCTGAACTTGGATGAAAGTGAAAAACAGGCTGTAGTCCACAACCGTGGCTGTGACTCAACAAGTGTCACTGAATATTACCGAATGGTCATCAACCAACAAACATTCCACTCTCTCCAGTACACTTGAACTATAAAGACTAAAAACAGTGCATTTGTCAGCTTCTCAGGTGCGTTTTCTCTCATTTGTAGAATTCTTACTGGAGCGAATTCTTGTATAATTCTGAAATGCAAGAAACGTGCTTGGGGAATTGCATGGTCTGCATGTTGGCAGTAGTGATGCAGCTGCTGATGAACAGTTGCAGTAGCCAAAACATGACAATATTTTACAGGACTTATGCACAGTTTCGGGTCGGTGTCCTTACATGTAGTGAAGGGCCCTACTTAACCACGTGACTGCCTTGAGTGGGTGATCACAGTGAACAAACAGTGCTTCACTAGCAGATGGTGAAGAGGTAAAGCTTCTCAGTCTGTATGCAGAGGCATAGAAAGCAGCTGAATGTTAAGTGAGCAGTTATGCTACTTGATACAACAGCAACATTTTCACACCATGCATCTGTCTTCCTCACTTCTTTTCTCCTTTGACTCAATGTAGCTGGTGCAAGTTAATCCGTTAACTGTGGCGGCATGACTAAGACACTATCTTTTTTCTGAATGAAACAAGCAAACTCTGAAATTTTATTTTAACAGTGTATTACGGTTTGAATCAAAGACTCCCAACACTATATATGAAGCCTGTTCTGATAGTCTTCTTTGCTGTCGCGTGCTGAAAGCTACACAGGTTAAACTACTTTTACACATTTCGACGTGCGGTGGTTGAACTAGCACCCAGTGAAGAATTGTGTCTTCTGATTTTGCAATATGTGCACTGATGTTTAGCTGTTTTTGTTCATGAATATGTGGTCTTAAAAATGGTAAATCCATGTTCTTACTTGAATAAGTTCTCAGATCTGTACTCACTTTTGCTTAAATAATATTTCTGTATTGTCATGTTCTGATATATTGCTGTAGATCTTGTACCAATAGCGATGCTTGTCCTGTTTCTTTGCTTCCTGTCAGTGTGCCATGCCAGTTTGTTCTTTTTGCACAAGCTCACTTGTGTTCTGTCACATATCACAACACTTTTGGGATGAATGCAAAAGTGCATAGTCTGAAGAAAATAGCTTCATATGAAGTTGTAATATGATAAAAGCATGTGCCAATTAGACCTGGTGTTCTATCCAGCATCTGTGAGCACAAATGGGCATGGTGAAGTTGGTACTTCAGTCTGTGTTCTTCCTCTTATGTGCTTGTTTAAATGTGGCTAAAGTTGCTTGCTTATTCTTTAGATAATGGAGTGTAAAATAAACCCTAGTCATGTTTGTAGTCATGTTGCTTGTGTCTTGTCCTTGTTCCTTTGTGGATGGATGCATTAGCGTTGTCATAATTTTCAAATCAAGTATGCACCAACTAGCCCAGAAAGTAGCTTTAATGAAATCACGTTGGTAGTGTCTAATTTATGGCATTCACAAACTCAGCCTGACATGTTAGAGCTACAGTTAGTATTCACAGTCTTGAAAGTGCTTTGTTTTGCTTTTGTAAATAAACTTTATTACAACAGTAGGAAGATACCTATGAAGAAAGGAGTCAGACAAGTAGACACAATCTCTGCAATGCTATTCACTGCGTGCTTGGAAGAAGTATTCAAGCTATTAAACTGGGAAGGTTTAGGAGTAGGGATCGACGGCGAACACCTCAGCAACATTCGGTTTGCCGATGACATTGTTCTATTCAGCAACACTGCGGACGAGTTACAACAAATGATTGAGGACCTTAACAGGGAGAGTGTAAGAGTGGGGCTGAAGATTAATATGCAGAAGACAAAGATAAGGATAAATAACCGGGCAAAGGAACAAGAGTTCCAGATCGCTAGTCAGCCTCTAGAGTCTGCGAAGGTGTACGTCTACCCAGGTCAACTAATCACATGAAACCCTGACCATGAGAAGGAACTTCATAGAAGAATAAAAATGGGCTGGATCGCATACGGCAGACATTGTGAGCTCCTGACTGGGAGCTTACCATTATCATTGAAAAGGAAAGTATACAATCAGTGCATTTTACGGGTGCTGACATATGGCGCAGAGATTTGGAGACTGACAAAGAAGCTTGAGAACAAGTTAAGGACCATGCAAAGAGTGATGGAACGAAGAATGCTAAGTATAACTTTAAGAGACAGAAAGAGAGCAGTTTGTACAAGAGAGCAAATGGGTATAGATGATATTCTAATAGACATTAAGAGAAAAAAATGGCACTGGGCAGGTCATGTAATGCGCAGATTAGATAACAGTTGGACCATTAGGGTGACAGAATGGGTACCAAGAGAAGGGAAGTGCAGTAGAGGATGGCAGAAGTCTAGATGGTGCGCCAAAATTAGGAAATTTGCGGGTGCTAGTTGGAATCGGTTGGCGCAGGACAGAGGTAATTAGAGATCGAAGGGAGAGGCTTTCGTCCTGCAGTGGACATAAATATGATGATGATGATGATGATGACAGTAATCCTGTTTTGGATATGCATTAAATGTTGCACATCCGTCTCGCAATATTTGTAAATGTAATTTTGTATAAAAGAACTGGAGCACACCTGCTACAAAGATGGACTGATACATTTCTCATGCAACTTCCCCAATGTAGTTTCACAGGCTAAGTAACGCTGCTGTGCTTTGAAAACGTGTGCTTTAATTTATGTTGAAACATGTTTAGGATAATATATGTGCATACAAGCTGTAAAAAGTTTTGATAATTGCACAGTTTACACGCTTCATTTTTATTTGATACTCTAATATCCCAACTGTGTTTGTTAATCTGTTCACGTGGCAGGCAATGCATTCAGGGTTGTATATTCAGTTCATTTTAAAAACGTCTCTTCAGGCGTGTGGGCACCGGCATGTGTGCTATTTCTAACATGCTTTATCAGTGCCTCAATCAGATTCCTGTATGTCATATGATGATCTCTATGTGGGTTTAAAAGACTGATACATCATGCTATTTGGTCTTGTAGGCAGCACAGTGAGATTTATCTGCTGCCTGCCAGTCTGGTAAAGAGTTCTATGGCTCAGGTAGGAATATATATCACTCTTAGAAGGACCCATACAACCTATACATATTCCTAAGAGACTTGTAGAAATTTCTATCAGTTTTTTTTGCTAGGGTACTGATATTAGGTTTTAAACTAGTGATGGCACTCCTAAGAGACATTAGTGGAGACACATTGCCCCATTGGGCACGTGCAGCAGCTAAGCCCAGTGGGAGGGGGGGGATATGGACTGGGCGCCGGCTTGCGAGAGCAAGGATGACGTGGCATTGCGGCGGCGCCCTCTCCCCTCACGCAACACCTGGCGCACTAGAGTGATGGCAGATGTACCCTTTCACCCGCTCTGCTCCGTAGAGGCACGCTCGCAATGTGGTCACTACCAATAGGATTTGAGGTTCCATTTCGCTGAGACGACAGACGCGGGCTTTTTTACTCAGTGGGCCATTTGTTTAGTCTGTTTGAACAGAAACGGACCTGCCAGAGTTTGGTTGTTTCACGACAAAACACACAGTCATCAACAGAAAGTTTAGTTTTCTATGTTAAGTTCCTTGCGAGATGTAAAATGAGAAAAATCAAGGGCCTAAACACTCAGCATTGTGGCATGCCAGAAGTGACAAAAGACAGATTTGTGAATTGGAGTTGTTAACATACAAATTGTGTTTAGTCATGAAGAAAGCATTCAGTGAATTTTAGTAATTGCATGTGGATCAATATTAAGTTAGCTTATTCAGGAGAGGGAGGCAGTGGCACAAAGTAGCAGAATTTAAAACGCTAGAAGCATCCATTCAACGCAAGAACTAAGTTCAATGGAGGAGATCAAGTTAGTGAACATGAAAATATAGTTATGTTTTTCATGCGAGACAAGGTCTTATGGCAACCATGTTGACATTTGTTATAGAAGTTTTGTGACACAATTTAGGATTATTATGGAGATTGAAATAAATGATGTTAGGGAGGCTTGGCGATTGGGGCCAGCAATTGTTCCGCCCAAGTGTCTCTCATAATATTACTGCGGCAGATCACCACGTGCATTCTGTTCTAGAAGCTGAAAAGGTAATGCTAATCTGTGTAATGCATCTGTCGAATGCCGACAACAGTATGATGCTGATGCGGTGACAGCGATGGCACGATCGACGATGGGATGACAATTCTAAAGTCATCACGATTGATGCATAACGACTTTGGGATGATGAGTGCATGCATGGCAATGACTGCGTATCTACTACACAGCGTGAAGGCGGCAGCATCCAACGGCGTGATATTACAACTAATTTGAAATGACAATGCAATGATGACGACAGATTGAAGACTGTGAATGGTGAACAATGATGCGTCCACTTGGCAACTAAAGAAAAACATATCAGGACAGCTAAGCATGTCTTATCTGAGTTGTGATTGCGAAAGCATTAATGCCCAATTGAACGCCACTGAGCAGTCCTTCGAGTTTTACGCTGCAAGTGATGCACCCTAGAGCTACATTGGGCCCGAGATAGCAAGCAGCAGCAGCCTGCGGTGCCAACACTGCATGCCACCAACGTGCTGCACGACCAGAGACCAGGAAACAGCAGTGGCCACCAAGGCCGGCAGGCACGCGCAGCAGCTAAGCCCAGTGGAGGGGGGAGATACGGACCGGGCGGCGGCTTGCGAGAGCAAGGATGACGTGGCATCGCGGCGATGCCCTCTCCCTTCACGCAACACCTGGTGCACTATAGCGACAGCAGGTGTACCCTTTCACCCGCTCTGTTTCGTCGAGGCGCGCTCGTGACGTGGTCGCAGCCAATGGGATTTGAGGCGCTGTTTCGCTGAGACGACAGACGCCGGCTTTTTTGCTCAATGGGCCATTTGACGCTTTCGCATAAATAATCGCTACAGAATAATGACGACGTGGTTATGTTGAGCTCGCGTTCACGCTTCATCTGCACGGACCGCCCTACCTGTGTACTTTTGGTACTGGGGCCAATTCTGTACCATGCAATACACTCAGCCATGGAGCACCCGCCATGATGATGCGATAGGCAAAAAACGCTGTGCTTTAAACATGCACCCATAGAGTGCCCCAATATTGCAACCAGCCGATCCGTGCATAGTGAAGCGTCCGCATGGCCGCGTTTGCCACGTGGCCGTGCTATGCGAGTGTGTGGCTGATATATTAATTGAGTAATCGAAAGACTGGTTCCGAATGCATTTACTAACCAATTCGAGTCCACGGCACTTTTATGTGCTGCTTTGAATGACTGCGTGTGGTACCGCGGTTCCCAGAGTTGCCCAATGCATGCGGCGCATACTTTAGCAGTAGCGCTCGGCGTGTTTCAACTAAAGCAATTTCATTTCAATTCTGCTCGCCACTCATGGCGGCTGTAGCTGCTTATAGTTATACAGTACTTTGGTTATAAAGCACAGTAAGTCTAGTTAATAAATGTTATTGGGATGTGAGGTTTTATTATGTTAAATCGAGAACTTCGTCAAATTGAAACCACTTGATTAGATCACGCAACATGCCATAAAATTGTTGCAAGGGCCAAAAATGTCGTTTTTGCCTACGTTCACACTTATTGTAGCAGTTTAGCATGTACTCTGCCTTAACGGAAGAAACGATTAAACATTCTTAAAAGCTATATGTCAGTGATACTAAAATCCCCAGAACTCAATTAGACCTACTATACCCACATTTTTCTTTTTAATTATGACAAATCAGGCAAGATATTAGTTGATTCTAGGTTTTCAGTGCTCATGAATGTGACAGTGAAAGTATTGAATGTCATGTAGTGTAATGCAACGAAAACAAGGACGCAAGAAAAAGGAAAACACAGACATAATTAGGCGCTTGTGTCTGTGTTTCATTTCTTCTTGTGTTCTTGTTTTTGCTGCGCTACACTACATGCTGTTCCATGATGATCAACGAACAAGCCCACATGCCGCCCCCGTGTAGAGAACAGGAAATTTCGTTATACACTTAAACTTTGATATAACAAAGTAGGTAAAATCGGCAATTCGCTTCGTTATATAGAAATTTCCTTGTATTGAAATTCGATCTGTTATGCAAATGAGTACAGTCGCCGATCGATTTTTGTTGCATGGAAAGGGGCCATGCAATTTTCCGAATTATTGGGCAATAAAAAAAGCAAGTTTGAATGAGAAAACATTTTATTTTGACGAATATAGGAGTCAGCGATGAATGATACGGTTTCATGCCACGTTGATATCTTTACATCAGCGGTACGAATTGAGTGACGCCATGCTTTCGCGTGCACTCCGCCCCCAAAGCGTCGCCCGGTCGCACTGCGACGACGCTATCATGAAAAGCGCCGGCAGCTGGGAGCGAATGCTTCGTCTGCTTCTCGTTCCAACGGGTCATCAAAACTCGAGATTGCGCAACCTTCAATACTAAACGTGCGGGAAAACAGCTTACATGGTGCCACGCCGTCTTGACATGCCCGCTCTTTCCACACGCAGCAGATTACCTCTAGAGCAGGGTGCGCGGCTGCGTATGCACTCAGCCGCGTCTCGGCTAGTCATGGCCGAGACGCGCGCCAACTTACCCCCCCCCCTCCGCCCCCTCGCGCGCGCTTGATCGCGTTACCGCGAGCTCGCTTTCCTTCCCCACTTTGCCATTGCTCGCGTGGGAAGGCCGCACTTATGAAGCCACCATCTTTCTTGTCTCACCCTCGCACACTTTCACTCGCACCTAAAGCACAAGTGCGCGATAGGATCTGATCGCACTTGGACTTAATTTATACGGAACATGATGCGGCTCCAAGCTGTTGTTCTTGTCGCGCTGCACGCAGTTTGAGAGGTGCGTTTGCAAGGAGCCGCTTGTAATTCAGTAATTTGACTATCTGCGTCCACGGAAGATACTTGATTGTCTCAATTGGCACTCCTCTGCGGCAGAAGCGAAATTTGGTTATATTGAAATTGCACACAAACACACTTCTTTATATTGAGGCTCTAAATGCATGGTGTTCTATGGAGAAGAGGTTATGAAAAGTTAAATTCTTCGTTATATCGAGAATTTCGTTATCCTGAGGTTTAACTGTATAGAGATTTGCATTTATATACCTTGTTGTGCAGCTCCTTGGGTCATGGTTTCTATGGCTATGACTCATATGACTCTGTATCTGTTGCGTAGGAAACCTCTCTCACCCCGTTTCCCTACGGTTCTCCTTTTGGAGGAGGCCCCCTTTTGATGCTATCCTTGATCCACTCTTGGCCCACATCATTTCATAATCGAGGCATCTAAGGCCACAGTTCCTTATGCTATGCAGCTCTGACATCATGCGTACCATACCGAATTGTACATGAGCCTGAGCCCATGCATAACCATTCTTCTGATCAAATGTTAATTTTTAGACTGACGTCCTTTTCTCTTGCATGACAGTTATCTCTGCTGTATTGTTGCTGCTCTCTCATGTACGTATACCAATAAATTATCTTAGTCAATTTCTTCTTGAACATTCAGTCCAATCTTTGCCAACTTAAGTGTGTGTTGAATGTTAATTTTTAAGACCTGTCTTCACAATCTGCCTCCACCTCATCCATTTTAGCATCCTCAATTCAGTCACTTCTCCATCCTGACTTCTAGGTGACATTATTAAACTTGTTTAGGTTCCATACAGTATTGCTGGTCATGTATTGTCTTATAAGTTTATTAGACAGTGAAAATCTTCAACTTGACTGGAACCTGTGTAACATAAATATCATAATGCATCTTTTCAGTTTTTTTAAACTATGCCAATTCTGCTGATTATGTGGGCTGTCCAAATTTTTCATGTTGGTGTTTTCAGTTATCATTGAACCGATTGGTATCCGTCTTCTCTATGGTTTACCCTCAAGGCTTCCCTTTCATCTACTCTGAGAAATTGGCATGCGGCTACCAGATGTGGGCAGCTTGCCTCACAACACATGCACATGCTCAGCTACTTTCGCCAACCTTTGTGCTAGATGTCAATCAGCATGAGCGAAGCAGTGAGAATGGGGAATTATGAAATTAAGGCAGAGGTTCGAGCATTAAGGGAAGTCATACTTATGATGTGAGTACATGTGAAGAAAAGTATTCAGAAATGTTGGGAATTTGCAGTTTCCTGTTTATTGGTCTATTAAACTCTCACTAGCTATTTCAGTTATTTCATCATGTGTTGCAATTTTTAGTTGCAATATGTTTTTCTTAAGTGCTGCCACACTTACTACTAGAAGTTTGAGAACCTATATTTCTTATTCACTTGGTTCATTCATACCTACAAGCAGCAGTCTTTTCACTTTACATCAGCTATTGAATGCAATGCCCAGATATGTTCTCAGTCTACTTCAGTGGGAGTCACTAACATAGTGAATGATCATGAAGCATGGGTGTTCTTAGAAAGTGCCTTCACGTGATGCAACTGTAAGTTAAGGTAGGGGATGCTTTGGAAAGCATGTTATGTGGCTTACATGATAATTATTTTATGACAGAAAGCACACAAATATTCGTGTTTATTTCTGGTGTTCTTCTTCTTTAATTACCTTCTTGATTCAGTGCATATATATAAAGCAAGAGATCCTGGCTTGTTCTTTCTTTACATTAGCAAATTACATTAACCGTATAATAGCACACTTTACATAATTGAGCACACTAAAAGTCACTTGGTGAGCAAAACATGTACTTGTCTTTTTGAATATCCCAGCTTAATGTTTTAGGCTGTGCAGTTTGGACGTGATTCTTCAGAAGCACTACATCTGCTTCAAGTATATGAGGTATAATTACTTTTGCTTAAAAATAATCCTAATCTTCCTTGATAGCTGTCCTCTTTTTTTTTTTTTTACTAGACAATATAAGCATGGTGCTTAATTCCAAGATAAATATGCCTGCTGTAACTGTATGCATCAGTGTTTGACTATTCGTTACCTACTATTCCTATTAGAAAAATTTATTTGCCAACCTCCAATTATTTGCATTGAAGTAGTGAAGAATTTGATGGCAGCCTGTCTGGTTTGGTCAAAAGAGGCACGGTAAGTAGTTTAAGATTAGATGCCAACCATAAAAAGGAAAAATAAGAACTGGTTCAACTGGAGCTTTGTTTACAATCTTTGTGAACAAAGCTTTCAAGTGGGAGCCGAAACATCTATCCTGTATGCCCCTCTTCATTTGCTTATTATTATTATTTGAATTCATCTAGCCCTAAAGAGGTGGCAATTTATTTCGAATACTACTCTTTGCATTTTGTTTCCATTGCTGAGTTGTTGTTCTTTAAAGTAACTTCATGCACCACACAAGTACAACTCAAACATTTTCATTCTTTCAAGGACGTCACAGCTAGTGGAAGGTATTCTGCACTAACATAATTATTTTGAGATTTCCAGTAAATATGTAGTCCTCATAAAAAGTATCTAAATAATTTTGGCCTAAGCGGTTATACATTAACCATGTAGGCTTCATCAACTTCTGATATCACTTGGTCTTGGCAAACTTGTGAGCTGACAAGTTTGAGCATGCAGTCACTTCCCTCCATATTTTTTCGGTGAAGGCTTGCCCTTTGGTGCTACTCTGGATCCACCCCCGTTTCCTGTGATTACCACTACGGGCTTCAAGGCACACACCCTCAGGAAAACTTTTCATGCACAAACCTGGTTATTTCACACTTTTACTAAGACAGACATAGAAAGCAAGGATGGCATAGCAGGCATGTTGGTTACAGAAATACTTTATTAAATAGCTTTGTAAGTATTCACTTAGTGGACATGTCCATATCCTCTTCTGCTGAAGTGCAAAGTAGCTGGGGGAGCATGTCTCCTTCTCATGCATACGCCAGCCCAGCCAATCAGAACTTCAGGAGCGGATTGAATGGACATTTCCACTAGGTGGACACAGAATACATCCCCTGTTCTCTGTCCTATCTTTCCACCCTTCTCCATGTATTTTACTCAGTAAACTACTGGTTCAGCATGTTGGTCACCTTAATCAATCTTCCAGTAGCTCAGCACTTAAAAGGTATACAATACAAATAAGGCACTGTAAACCCAAGCAGTTAGGCTGGCAATTGGTGCTGTTATGCACCATACAGGCTGAAGCAATGGCTTCACCGTAGCTTTCTAAGTTAACTTTACTGAACTTTGAATTTAGAGAAAACAGAATATAAAAACAGACTAGCATTTTTTTTATGTGCTTCACCACTCTACTTTTTTGTGTTACTAAAATAAGTATATTGAACCTAAATGAAGTAAAAAGACAAGGAAATTGTGTCACTAATTTCATTTCACTGTCTTTTTAAAAGTATAGCAAGATTTTTTAATTGCATTACGAGTTGTTACTTATGTTTCGATCTTAATGTTCATTTCTCATGCTCCAAATAGGGCTACAACTGTTCTCTCATCCACAGCTATCAAGGCCTTATGGCAACTTTGGAAGCTCTTTGAACTGAGTAAATGCTATGCATTGCATAATTTCTTAATACATTTCCATGGCTGCCTTTAACCTCTATAGTTCCTCATTAAAGCCAGCATCTCTCTTGTGGCCACCTTTAAAGACCTTGTAGTAATGTATGCCTAACAAGAAAGATGGGTGCTTTGTAGTGCTAGTATGCTCTAAGTAAATCGTTTTATGCAAAAATTGCTGACATAATTGTCTGACAAATACTGCATCATGCTTGCTATTTTGCCTTCTGTTTCAATTTCACTGCATCTATACATTTTACCAGTGCATGAGTAGGGTTCAAGGCTGTTCTTTAAAATGCTCATGAGCACTTATCATGATCAGTTCCCCATATAAGTGGTTTTGCTGAAGAGAATACAGGAATATGAGCAAAATTGACATGGAACCAACATATAGATAACGTCTGCATAATTGCCTATCAAAAGTTATATTTTCTTAGAAAAAAAAACTGGAACGTGCATCGCGTAATGTAAAACTTATTGCATACACCGCCTTCATTAGGATGATACTAGAATATTCAGCGTTGTTTGGAGCCCCCATCAAGTGACGCTTAAGAGGAAGTTGGAAAGAGTCTGGCGGCGCGTTTTATTTGTTCGACATACCGAAGGAAGGAATCGGTCACGCTTATGTTACAGCGTTGCAACTTCGATCTTCTTGAGGTACGTAGGAAAAAATATAGGCTGAAGGTGCTTTATCAAATAATGCAGGATCAACTTAAGATTGATAAGCTCAAATATCTACATGCTCCAGGCAAAAGATACCCGCAAACTAACCACGACTACGTCATAAAGCCGGACCATACCAACAGTGATACATATCCATACTCATTTTTCCTGGATGCGATAGAAATGTGGAACCAATTGCCAAACGCTATTGTTAGCCTAAAAGATGTCACCGACTTTGAAAATGCTGCTGAGGCATATTTATGGGAGTTTTCGATTTAGTTTTGAAGTGCCACGTGATATGTGCGACTTGATATTCATTGTACGTATTTTGATAAATGTCAGAAGTGTGCTGAACAGCATTCAAGTGAACATATTATTAACTGTGAATTGACAAGTGTTAAGCAACTTTACGTGCATTGACATTGTCCATATTTGATTTATGTAATTGTATTGTCCTCTCTGTTATGACCCTCTATGAGAGTTGACAGTATTAATAAATAAATAAATAGACGAGGAATGTGGGTAAGAACACTTTATTTTCAGCACACATGTTTTTTTAATGAACTGCTGTTATACTGCTAAAATCTGCACATTTAATAAAAGTACACTGCTCTGCTTCATCACTCCATGCTAAGTGCAAGTATCCTGTACCAGGAAGTCAAACCAAGACGTGGGATGTTCAGCCTGTGAAAATAAAAACGAGTTTGAAACATTAACGTGCAAAAACTAAAGCACACTCAAGAAAATAAACACAGCACAGGAACATATCCAATGAATCAGAATTACCTTTGAGAGCAAACATATAGTTTCTATGGCACAGTGAAGAAACCTTATTCCTCCGGCTTTTTTTGTGCGCGAGAAAATATGAAAGTGCATGCGTTCTCCCCATATTGTGTATCTGTCACCTTTTCACACACAACAAAGATGTTGTCTCAATATGCCCAACTGTCTTTGCATATCCATTTCTCTGCTCTCATACCATGATACCTACAGTTAAAGGCTGTAGCAATGCTTAGCTTGAATGAACCAACACAAGCTACATGCACTGTGCTGTTGAACATGGCATTGTAAGTTAGATTCATGCACAGCACATTCATGTGCCATAAACATTTGATTGTGATTGTAGGCGAGATAAATAAAAAGAAGGTATGTAAATAAGAATATTCCCTAATAAGCTGTGCAGAAGTGCTCTCCCGTTTGGACAGAAGCCGAGCACAGCTACAGTGAACAAGAAGCCAACTTATACAGCATTTAAAATCTAGGTTCTAAATGTGCCACAGATTTTTCTGAATTCATGGTCGAAAATCTAGGTGTTAAAGGTGACAAACATTTAAACAGGTCTCTATTCGGACTGGTAATGCTATGTGTCCCCTAGTTTGATAAAATATGCCATATCACTGGTCTCCCAAGCTACGGCTGCTGTCCAGTTGCAAGTGCAAATCACTCAATTATGTCTAGGGCACGTCTGAGCAAAAGGCAGCCAAGATTACTGTGCCATTGAGATCTATTTCCTGACATCTGATTTCTTCTCAGAAAGCTACCTCTCAAAAAAAACCTTCACAACAACATAACCCAAACTTTTCTTGAGTAAAGCCATCACACTGGTCCTTGAACACTAATTACACAGTGGCTCTTTGTGATGTAATGTTATGTACGTCAGCACCTAACGAAGTACAGGAAAATTTAATAATGGCAGCGTGACAGGTACACAAAAATGTAAAGGGATAAAACATCACACAGGCTGCCATCAGTGTTCATATCTCCATTTCAATGTGGATGAAGTAGGTAAAGGCAAGGCGCAGAAGACCAGGACTTAGGAAGAAGAACACAAACGACAATAGTGTTCTTCTTCCTAAGTCCTGGTCTTCTGCGCCTTGCCTTTACCTACTTCAAGCATGAACCAACTAGCCCAAGCAAGAGTTTTACTCAATGTGGATGTTTTTAGCAGTGAATACATGTTCTCATTAAAGTGAGTCATATTATTACAAAAGCGAAGGGCAAGGGTCTTTACATTCTAAACTGACAAATGTGCTTTATTACGATTCACCGCAATACAGGAGGTGTTTTGCAGTGAACCATCACATAAGGTTTTGGCAAACTACGGCGGGCGTGTCCTGCAGCGGGGCCTCTTGTGTATTGCGGTAAAGCGTATTATTGTGACAAGAGCTAACCTGGCACGTATGGCTTTAGCCAACAAAAGTTCTCAAGACATTATGCATCCTGCCATGAGAGTAGAACATTAGGTTAGTCGCTGACAGAAACCATACATTCCAGATTCACGTACATCTTTCCCAATATCGACATGCTTCACCGCAACACACAAATATGTTGCGGTGATAACGGTGGTCGAACAGGCTGGTGCAAATGTTTCGACAGGGGAGCGTGCCTTCATCAGGGCAACTGCTTTCCTTGGCAGTTTTCATACACGTGAGTCCCCCCAACTCCCAACAGGGGAGATTTACCTGGACCTTTGCCAAGAGACGTACCGACAAGCGTTTGGTAGTGGCTGGTAGAGATGCAGGAGTCTAAAAAGCGTTGCGAAATTCGGTTCCGTAAGGTTAGCTTCACCGCAATACAAATATGTTAAGCGGTTAGACATACAAAATATGTTGCGGTGAATCATAGCAAGGGTACCTAGCCTTTGATGCAAAGCAACTTCCCAAGAGGCACGGTAATCCCGTGGCTAGTTATGCAGTTCCCCGCATGCGAGTGAGTTCCCTGCGTTCGGCGATTTCCCAGTGACATACAAAATTACATTGATTGACTGTGTTGTAAATGGGCGACGGCACTATATGCTGATGCAAAAGCGTCGTTTCGCTTTCGAAAACTGCGCTCGGCTAAAGAGAACAACCTTGACTCGCAAAGCAGTTGAACAGGAAACTACGAAATTACGTAGCTATTATGGAAGAAATCAACAGCTCAGAAAAAAATGGCCGTGTAAACATTAACTGGCTTACGAGGTCGACAAACCAACGGTTCAAAGCATCACAGCCACGTCCGAAATAGCGCTGAAGGCCGGCCAGTACACTTAGGCGCCTCGGCGCGCGTAATGTAACAGGAGACGGCAGGTGCACGCGTACATCATTAAGGAACACATATTATTCATGTCGGTGAAAGCGGTCACTCTTCAGTTCTGACATGCTTCAGCGCGTAACACTAGTATACTGCGGCGAAGCGGACTCCAGGACGCCGACTTCAACTCATCTAGCGAGGCAGGTCCGTTTATCACGCTTGGCGACGTTTGACATTTTCTGCCTTAATTTCGTTTGTTCTTTTTAATTTTCTTATCACAGTGACCCTGTATCACGCAGTAGCAGAGCTAGTGCCGCGTCTTAACTGCGTTAGGAAAGGCATGCGTGTATGCATGCAGCAGGCACGGCAGCATTGGCTCTTGTTTGGAAACTTCAAGAGACGCTCTTCCGCCCAGCGATGTCATTTGTATTATTAAAAGAATGCAGGTGATGATTAAATGAGCCGCAGCAAAGCTGTAAAAGAGCAGTAGTAATGCTGTTCTAAGATCCTCTCGCTCGAGCGAGATGGTCTTAAAAGAAAGCGCGATGTAACGCGATCTGACGGAACAGCTCGTCATGCCAGTGTTTTCTTACGTCCTCGTTCTTTCGCGCATCCTCCCCTGAACCAGGCTACTGAATGGTTCTGTGCACGCACTGACGATCCTGACGGAGGCAATACCACTCACATGAGCAGCTCCATATAAGATGCCACGGCCCATTCCACATGCCAGCTGCAATTTGACGCGGCCAGGAGGCAAAATATGCGCACAAGGTGCCTAATGGTAACGCATCAAACTGCTCACAGCCACAATCCTTTATTACACGCATATAGCGTGGAAAGATGAATTACTCACGCTCTAAGTGGGCACGGAATACGGACCGTTTCGCAGCGCAGCCGGCTCCGTAAGACGGCCGCCATGAAAATGAGCGGATGTGACATCATGGGTTATAGCGGACGTGACGTCATGGGTGAACGTAGACATTTCGGGCACCTTTCGTCTGCTGTGCCCCGGGCACAGCAGACACGGCCATCAAGGACACACGAAACTTTGGACTGGCTTTAGTTTCCGATGACGCGGTAAATTTAAATTGGGAGATATTGATACGTGCGCTGTCGCCGACAGCGGTCTTTGCGAAATCGTCTTGTGCATAAGCCTTGCACTACACTGCTTGATTATTCTATTTTGCGGAGCGCTGTTATATGACGATAACATACCGATGTAATCATTCCACCGACTGTGTTGTCGAACGACGGATGTCGAACGAATTGTTGCAAGCCCGAGGTAAAAAAAAAAATGCGCGCAAATTTTGCTTGCAAGACTTGGAGATCGGCTTTAAATACGTACTAGCGCGTTTATGTCTTCATTAGATCTTACAGCAGAAGTCTTGAAGACGTATAATTTGGTGCTTGACTTAGCGCTAGCCGGGCCAAGCTGGGTCAAGCCGAGTCTGGAACTCCGGTAGCCGACTTTTGCTTCCTGGGGCGGTATTCCGCCCTATCTTCCTGCGTTTAGCGGAATACAGGACTCGCTAAAACCGCCTACCTACTAATTCTACATGCATATTGGTGCATGCACGCAATATCAGAGTAGTGCATGCGTCATTCACCTTCATTTCCTAGCTACCTGCTCTCAAGGTGGCTAACGTCAACGCTTGATCACTGGTGAAGAGCTTTTAGCTTTCATTTGAGACGAGGCCATCAGCGCTGGATTAGGGGGGGGGGGAGCTAAGGGGGCTGCAGCCCAGGGCCTCACCTCGGACAGTAAGAGAAGGGGGCCTATTTATTCTAACCTGCTTAGTATACGGAACCATGGGCAACGGAACTTCGAGCGACATGTATGAAGCGAGAAAAAGAGAACGAGCAGACGTAACAGCTAGCATGCGTTTAGCCTGATCATTTGGGGAGAGCTTGTCGAGCTGTAAAAACAGGAACCCCCGCCACCCAGGCGGGGCCCTCTTTCTTACGAAGCTAGGTGCGTTTGCTTGGATGAGTTTTCTGGTTTCCTATCAGTCCGTCTGTCCAGTGTTGTCTGGAGTGGAGGGACAAGGGGAAACACCTAAAACATTCAATGTGGGATGAGGACCTAAATCCCCCTTGCCCCTGTCACCACCACGCCACCCTCCACTTCTCAAATAGTTCCGCCGCTGTCCTTCTCATAGAAAGGATGTGCTGCAGTACCCAGCAGTGCCCCCCATATTCGACTATTCTTTACCGTCATGGTAATTTGGGCGGGGGAGGATGAGTCGATATATCAGCTGACGGCAGAGTCTAGGCAGGAAAGGAAAAAGAAGACGTCACACGTGCTTTTGTCCGAGTGCCGTGGTTCTTTGAATGTTCACTGTTCGGGCCAGGGTTGTGGAAGAGTGAAGGGTAAAGTTGGAGAGCTGGACACAAAGGCCTGTCTCCAGGGCCCATTCCTGCCTAGTGGCTGCATGCGTACTCTCGCGCGCGCTCGACGGAAAAAGTAGGTCAGACTGGCCGCCGAACTTTCCAGAAAGAAGTCAAAAGAGATGACTCAGAGGCGACGGAGGGCGCGTAACTTCGCCCGCGCTAGGAGTCGCCCTCTCCCCTTCGTTCTCGCGCTCGGAGTCGACGGGGCAAAAGAAAAATCGAGAACCTCCCAGAACAGACGATTGCTCCTAGCCAATAGAAAGACGAGACCGGAACGGGAGAAGGAGTGAGTTTGTACGGAAAAGGAGGGAATTTGTACAAGAAACTCTATGCGTATGTGAACGCCTGCTTTGGAGCTAGTAACAGACAGACGCGGCGTGCGTCTATAAAAGGAAGTTGATCGCGGGCTGCGATTCAGCCCGGAGCCACCGGTTAAGCTTGCATAAGCCCGCCCGCTGAGGAGCTCCCGGGGGACGCACCACTCGGCCAGCCATAGACCATCCAGGCAGTGCGCGACAGTCATTGGGATGGCCACCGTTGGACACCTGCGGTCGCGCCGGACTGACCAAGTGCCCGGTGAACAAATAGCACCCATTCACGCGAAAATGCTCGGTAGGAAGCATCAAAGTGGTGCGTCTAAACAAAAGGCAAAGTTAGAAAGAGAAGAGGGTGGAAAGAAGCTACCAAAGATGACAAAGTACCTACTGAATGCAGCTTCTGCGGAGCAGTATGATCGCTCTACCCAGAGTCCGTGTCAAACTCCCAATAGTACCGACTGTGCTTCTGTAGAGGACTTGCCAACTCCATCACCACGGTTTCCTGGCAAGAAGCAAGGTTTGACTCATCTTGGTTGTCTGGATCCTGTGAAAACGGTGCCAACCTCGGTCGTCCATATTTCTGAGCGACCGATGCTAACCGAGCCCTGTCCTGTTCCTGAGTCAGCAACGTCTATGCTGCTCGGCCGGGCCCCTGCCACAGAGCTCCAGGTGCCCGGTCCGCCACGCCCGATTTCTGCTACTGCTGATCAACAGGTGCCAAACCTCCCCGATGAGCCTCCTTCTACTGACGAGCGCCAGGAAACAACACTCCAAGAACCGACTCACTTGTTTCCTGTTAGTTTGGCTTCAAATAATCATGTTCCCACGCACGAAGTGTGCCTCGAGAGGACGAATGAGACGGCTTCTCGTTGCGGCAACAGAGAAGTACAGACAGAAAGAGGTACGTTGCGAGATTCTCCGAAGTGACCCTGATAAGTGGATGGACGTTATTACTGACAACTTTCAGAGTGTATGCCTTGAGAAAGGGCCATTGTATCTTCAAAATCGGGCAGAAAATTTTCCGCCTTCCGAAAGGCAATACAAAACTCAGAAACGCTATATGTCACCTCATCTTTTCGTGTGAAAGGCTGTAGATGTGGAGGCATACTTTACTGTTTCATGTGTAAACCATTTTCGATTTCAAGCAACCCCAGTGCTTTCACCACGCACAGCGTTTCTGATTGGAAAAGAGCAGCAGAAAAGGTTTGCGCACATGAAAAAAGCGTCGAGCACCGGAACTACGTGGCAGCATGGCTCGCCACTCTAACTCGAGCAGCACAATTGACAAGGAGCTGGTTAAGCATCTTGTCACTGAGACCGCTTACTGGACAGAGGTGTTGAAGCGTGAAGTCGTTGTAGTTAAGCTTCTAGCTGAGCGCAACCTAGCGTTTAGGGGCAGTGAGGAGATTTTTGGTTCACCGAGAAATGGCAATTATATGGAAGTGCTTGAGGCCATTGCCAAGCTTGATCCCTTTCTAGAGGAGCACATCAAATGCTACGGGAACAAAGGAAAAGGTCACCCATCGTATCTGTCAAAAACCATTTGTGATGAATTTATCGAGCATATGGCAAAAGGCTGTTAAGGAACATCTCGCTGATGAAGGAAAACGCTCAAAATACTTCTCTTTAATTGTTGATTCGACTCCAGACGTTACACACATTGATCAGCTGCGAGTTGTTTTACGATACTATTTAAATGGGAAAGTGTACGAACGCTTTCTTGGATTGGTTCCAATTGAATCGCATACCGGCTTGTATCTTTTCGATACCGTGATGCCCCTCTTGACGACCAATGGCATCTCAATTAAGGATTGTAGGGGCCTAGCTTATGGTAATGTGAGTAATATGTCAGGAAAATAGAAAGGACTGCAAGCTCAAATCAAACACCTGAACGAATTTGCAGTCTACGTCCCATGTGCTGGTCATTCACTGAACTTAGTTGGCATGTGTAGCGTTGACAGTTGCCTTGAGGCAGTCAAATTTTTCACTATAATTCCGAGACTGTATGTGTTCTTTGCTGCCTCACCTAAGTGATGGAGGTATCTTTTGGACAGCATGGGCGGAACTGGCCAGCAGCTTGTTTTGAAAAGACTCTCTGAGACCAGGTGGTCAAGACACGCTGAATCACGTAAGGCCATTGTGAAAAATTTCAAAGCAGTCTTGTGTTGCCTTGAAGCTATACCAAGGAACAAGGAAGAAAATGGTGACACTAGGAACGAAGCGCACTCTCTCTTCAAGAAAATTACAAAACTAGAGACTGCATTCATGGCGATTTTCTGGAGTGAAATCTTGGAGCGCTTTGACAAAACGAGCGTAACACTTCAGAAACCAGGCCTAGACATTTCAACTGCTGTACACCTGCTGAGCTCTCTAGAAGGCTTTGTTAATTCTTTGCGACCTCTCTTTGATACCTTTGAAGAGAGAGCACGCACGCTAAGTACCAATCAATGTTATCAGGATGATGGCAAACGCATCGTTTTGAGTAAGCACCTGGAAGGAAAAAGCGATAGTGCGCTACAAGGTAGAAAAAAGTTTATCGTAGAGACCTACAATGTTGTACTTGACAGTCTAGGTTCTGCTATGCGAGTGTGAAAGGCTGCCTACACTGAACTCTGCGAAAGGTTCGGATTCTTAAAATTGCTGACAGAAGTTGGGCGCGAGGCCTCTCTGGCACAGCAGGCTGAGAAGTTGGTGAAAACTTACAAAAATGATTTGGAGCCAGCATTTTCTGCTGAAATCGTTCAGTTTGCGAACTTTCTGCACAACTCTGTGTGCCAGGACACGAGTCCCCTGGGAATAATGAAGTTGCTGCACGAAAGAAAGCTTATTGATGTGTTCCGAAACTTTCCATGCCTTTGCGAATGGGCTTAAGCATACCCGTGGCAAACTGTGAGACTGAACGATCGTTTTCCAAGTTGTCGCTGATAAATAATTGCCTTCGTTCGAGCCTCCTTGATGACAAGGTGAACTCGCTTGCTATCATGTCCATTGAAAGTGACCTCCTTGGCAATCTATCCTTCGAACAGACTATATCTGATTTCGCCAAAGCGAAGGCACGAAAGATGCCATTTTAAAAGAGGACTGTTTGCGCTATACATGAATAGTTCCAATAAGTTCGTTGTGTCGTCTGCCAGCTTCCACGTTATGAATGAAACGCTGAGCAGTGTAATTCAAGATATGCAAATCTTCGTTGTTCGTCTCTTGTTTGTTCTTCTTGTGATATTTAGCGTGCTTATAAAGAACTGTATTTCTGTTGTTTTCGATAGTGCCACGTTTATTTGGTGTCGTCCTTGCTTGTCTTACCTTAAATGAAAATATTTTCAAATAATGTTTTGTAATTACAGTTGGTAATTTTCATCTGTATTCTAGTGCATTTTTATGGTGTTTGTATTGCCTTAAGTATTGTACATATCTATTGCATATTTATAGAGTAACGTGTATAACGATTACTGCAGTCTGATGCTTGAATTTTAATAAAGAATGTTTTGGATACAACCATGCGTCTCCTCACGGGATTAGACTTAGTGATGCAAACAAAGCCTAGCTTCAGAAGGATCGACATCTGAGCTGTGTTGTCTTTTCTACGTTCTTGTTCGTCGTGAGTGCACTTAACTTTTCCTTAAAACCTAGCTTTTGCTGAAAACAGTATGGAGATTAATCACAAGGTGAACATATGTGTTGGTGTTCATAACAGCACGTGTTTCAAGCAAGTTTTGTTGTTTTCCTTATAATAATAATAATAACAATAATAATAATCCCATTGATTGCACTTCGTTCTTTTTAATTTGGTGGAATTGAAATGAAACGACATATTTCCAGTAGTGTAGCAGGTGACAGGGCGGGAGGGGGGGGTCTGTATAGGGGTAGGGGGGCCCTCAAGGGGGGCCTCCAGGGCCCTCGTTTTTCTTAATCCTGTCCTGGAGGCCATAACAACAATAAGACAGGCAACGACGACAAGTATCTTTTCTGCTCACATGTGGCTATCGCACCTGTAAAAAATATAACAGCTCGTTTACTGTAGTTTCTGTGATTAGGCACTTAACCTGATTCACGCAATAAATGCCGACGTCGCGACTGCCACGCGGTTATTCTATAGCCACACTTGAACGCGGCGGCGAGGTCGTCGCGGCCGTGATCCCAAAACAGACTGCGACGCTGGTTATCGTCTGCTGCGCTTACAGCGATGACTATCGTGCACGGTGTGCTATCGTGTGTCTAACAGCTGTTTGCACCAGAGAGAGGCACCGGAAATGGGACAGCCTTTATACTGCTTTCCACAGTGCTTATAAAGTCTCCTTTTGCTTGAAGGGAGGGAGGGGGGAGCTGCCGCGAATGCATGGGCTGCTTGTAAGCTGTGTGCGTGGCGGGGGATGCGGGCTATGTATCTGTACATGTAAAGCTGATTCTCAGCTAGGGAAGCGTGGGCCGGGCCCCCCATTAATTGTCCCCCCCCCATTACTTTAAGCCCCGGCCATTCTTATGATTAACCCTTTCTGTTTGTGTTGAAAACAGATATAATCTGACAAAAATGACCCCGAAGGATGTCAGAAACTGCGCGCCCTCACGAGAGAAAACTAAATATCAGGAACCGAACATACTCTCTCAGAGGAAACTGTATATGTATTCTTTGACTGTATCACAGACAGTATCACACATAGAGTTTCTCAATATAATGTAGTGAGAAATATGTATCACATGTTTAAACGCAGACCGCTTCGGCACGTGACCACGTGACCCAACTTTTTGCCGGTGGCAACCGCGATACGACGCCACAAAACGTAAGCAAAAAAAAAAGTGTGTTTGTTTTTTAAGTCATTGCACATCGTTAGCGAATATATACATATATATAAATGCGGCGACCACGCGTCATTGGTAGCTGTTGGCGCCCGCAGTATTGCAAAAGTATATCCTTAGAGATTTTGCTTTTGCAATAGCTGAACTCTGAAATCTTGGAGGCTACGCAAAACCCAATGCACATTCTGAACGTTGTCGCAGCATTATTAAACTGGACAGTGTAATGCTTGCTGATGCTTACAATATAACTTTCTTACTTGTTTTAATACAGCAAGCGAGTTATCTCGGCAATGCAGAGCCGTTCATTCATTCAGTATTGCTCATTTTGATGCAAAATGAAATATTGCGCGTCATAAAAGCGTAAATTTTGCTCATAGTTTAAAGAGAGTCTTATTACACCGCGATGTTTTTTACCTAATTCTGCTCATACACTATCCTAACTGTCTCCCTCGAATTAGTACAACAGCTAGCGTCATCTACTGTCAAAATAATCGACGCACGAAAAATTATAATTTTAAAATACGAACACATGTTCTTACTTGCAACTATTTGCGTATATTCAGCATATTTATAAGAATTTGGTAGTATAAGACAAGTAAACGCTTTCACAACAAAGTAGCTGTAAAGAAGGTAAAAGCACATGGTGGCGCTCACGTCGGCTCCACAAATTTTGCTTTTACTTCATCATATCTGTGATGTTGCAGCCGTACAGCTGACGGAGCCGTGGCGGTGCGGAAAGGGCCTTCATTAATGAAAGTTAAACGCTGGGCTTTCTACAGGACTAATCAACTTTGCCACGACGTAAGGTACGTCTCATAGAGCCCTAGTAGGCCGAGATCGCTCATTTATTTGGTGTTTCATAGGCCTAACCCGCATATTTTTACCTCCGTGGTGGTCGGAGGGTGAGGGGGGGAAAGGTGCTCTAGTGGGGGACTTCGGTATTTGACGGTGCGTCGCGAAGCGACGTCGTCGACTCGGCTTCAAATATTATTAGGCTCGTCTATTCGTTCCGTGGGAACACAGCACGTAGACCGATTCCATCGTTGTCGAAATCCCACCGAGTCTCCATATGATGGCGAATCGAGGGTGCGTGGAATATATTTCAAGGTCAATATGTTGCAATTCCACCGTTTTTTACCTCTAGGGAAGGCCGTCCGTTTTTTGCTGTTTGTCCCCGATTTCTGCTTTCGCTGAAGATCACCACCAGACCAGATGCGCGGCAGTTTTACGAGGACGTTGCTTTGTGCCGTCGACGGAAACTGCATGTTGCCCAACACTTGCAATCTCTTGGCCCATTTTTCTTTTGATCTCCCCTCCTTTTTTTTTTTTTTCACCAGCGGTAAGCGTGACGTGCAAACACCACTACGGATTGCGTGCGTATATGCGTACACACCGTACGCCGTGCGAAAGCGAAAATAACTATGCACAAGTGGAAGTTCTGTCTGCTCGAAACTGGCAACATTCCTGCACCTGCTGCTATTTGTGCTTTAATGTGTGGTTTCGCGTCAAGTCGAAAAAATGCCCGTCGTCAGGATCTCCGCGGCAATGGGTGCAGTCTTCGGTTTGGGCTATCAGAAACAACTCCGCCACATTTCGGCATCTTCTAGGGAGGAAATACACTGGTTGCTCAAGCGCTCAGAAGTCGATCAGCGGTGTCGTTCACAGGTGACGTACAAGTCGAACCGCAGCGCGAGGTCATTTAAACGAATAAAAGTAAGTACCGAATAACTTCATAAGTCGTACTCCTGACGGGCACATTTTTTTTTCCTTCCTTGTAGACGTATTACTCATTCGTACAACACAGCGAGCTTTTTATTTTCCCCCTTAAATTCCTGTCGCTTCTTTTCTTTTTCTCTCTCTCTTCTTTCGTGTAGTGTCAACTGTTTGAACGCGGTCATCCTAATAACCTGGTTAGTCTGTGTGCCGCTCATTTATTTGACTGAGCGGCAGATAAGTGTGCTGTAGTTTCTCGTACTGATCGCGCAGCGGAAATGCCCGCATCGGTATCGTTCGTTTGTAGGAAGTTTATCAAGACGCTGGCTAGTTTAGCGTTACTAGTCCTCGAGTTTAGAAGTCTGGGGAGAGGAGGAAAGAAACGTGTACTATGTTGCCATGACGCCTGCGCGTGACGCCGGCTTATGTACGCCTGTCTCCGGAGAGTTTTCCCTTTACATTTTTGGGCACGTGCGACCCTGACGTCACACTGAAAAGGAAGAACAAAAGGTAATTTGCCCCTGGATGTCGCAAGGTAGCCCGAGCAGTTGTATCTCAAGGCAATCAGCGAGGACCGCAAACACTATCCGGCGCGCTCTTTTTGCTTGTCTTATGTGTGCGTGCCTTTTTTTATACCGCAAAGGTCGTGCCGTGTCTGATAGTTCCCTTTGTTTCCTGCTTACTTTATCTCACCTACGTCACAGCATGCGGCCGGATTGAGGCTAGTGGGTGTCTACTACAATTTGAAAATACTTCTTGTAAGGACATTGGTACCCCGTCATTTCTGTCTTTACGGTTGTGTACTCGGGGTTTTTTACAAACTCGTAAAGTTGCTTGTTGCCACATATGTAGAAAATCTTTTCGTTTAGCTCTTAATTTACAACTGCTGCTTATGAAACCTAGAGAAAAATTTGTGTCTCCCCTGTTTCATTGTTTCTCGTGCATCTTGAGGAAAACGGAGAATGCATGTACGTTCGTTGTCTCACAAACGCGCACATTCTTTCTTTCTTTTTTTTCCTTGGAACTGTGAGTGTCTTGGTGGCTTGGCTGCTTCTTTCGTGCTGTAGAAGGGACGGTTGGATCCAAGTGACAGGCGAGAGGAGAGCAAAAATGCTTAATGTCTCTACGCCAGCCTTGTCACAGACGCTTTGTCGCAGCCACAGTGCTGTGTGGTGCAACGTTAATCAGAGTGTTGGGGTGCCGCATGGTCTGGTGGCTGCCACACGCCTTATGTCACTGCGTTTTTTCGGGGAAATCCAGACGTTGTTAGACCACCATCTGGAAACCACGCTTGGTTTACAGCTCCACTATATAGGTCTTCGTGCTCCAAGACATTTCCGCAGTTTTGTGCAGGTCGTCCCGACGGGCGTAAGTGATCTTGTTGCACTCGGTTCTGTGTTCCTTGTGGTTCGAAATGGCTTTCCTGCAGTGTCACGCAAACAGTTCTAGTAGCACTGGACTAGGTGAAGTTACATATGTGCCTGCGTCATCAGCTGCATGGTTGTTCGAGTTCGGACAGTCGGCCATTTACAATTGCGTATTGCCCATGACAGGTATGTTCCATGAGAGCGCCCATTCGCTTAGACAAGCTGGCTTAGTTTATTTAATTACATGCCCTGCAGCATTCCATTATGGTTAGCACTTCTGGCTCGTTCTGCAAATGGCTTAGTTCAGTTTGTGGGGTCATTGAGTGCTCTTACTGGGAAGATGGTGCATCGTTGGGTACTAAAATTATCTATGGTATTCACTAGTACCTGGCATTTTGATTTTGATCTCAGTGTAATTGGATGTAGCATATAAATAATGGCCCCATTTGCTTTATTGAGCTTTCTCTTAATGGTGCTTGCTTTAGGTGTTTGCTTAAAGAACGTTTGGAACTGTAACAAAAGTTCTAGCGTGAGTGAAAATGTTTGTGGGCAGTGGTGAGTAAATAAGCTTAAGAGGAAGCTTTAGCTCGGGTGCTCCCATCTAAATACATGTAAAATGAGAATTCATTTCTCTTCGCAACCACTGCACCAAATTTGACTAGGTTTGTTGCATTTAAATGAAAAACTTCAAATTTAGTGACTGTTGGTTTCAAATTTTTTTTATTTAGGTCATCAATTTTCAATTAAAAATTGGCAAAAATCAAAATTTTTCAGAACACGAAGCTATCGGTTTGCAAACTCTGTAACTCAACAATGAAAAATTATATCATAATTATGTGAATTGCATCTAATAGTACATCCAAAGCAGACAAAATTGATGTTACACATGAATCTCAAAAAATTTAGTAATATAGAAATACAGCTTTTGCAGAACCCTTGTACACAACATAACGAATTCATGAGATGAAAGGGGGTTAACCGAGGGGCCCGATTTTTATTAATCATAAGAAGTGAACAAACAAAGACACTAAGGACAACGTAGGGGAAATTGCTTGTACTTGCTAATAGAATTAAACAAATAAATTAATGGAAACGAAAGTGGATGAAGAAACAAGTGGCTAGTTGTTTTTTCATTGCCATTAATTCATAATTTCTTTTATTCAGTTAGTAAGTACAAGTAATTTCCCCTATGTTGTCCTTGGTGTCATTGTTTGTTGGCTTCTTACAACAAATTCACGTAAGATATAAATTGACATTGAATTTGTCCTCTTTGGTTGACCTAATGGATGCCGTTTATAGAACTGCGATATCTGTTGTTGATGCAGAGTTATTAATTTGTAAACTTTGTGCTTCTATTCTTTTCAAACGTTCAAATTTTTGAAAATTCCTTAAACAAAATTCAGGCCTTAAATAGAATTTCGCTTCCAACAGTCACTAGAATTTACCTTTCTCTCTTAAATGCAACAAATTTCATAAAAATCGGTCCAGAAGTTATCTCAGAAAAGCGTTTTTGCATTTTACATGTGTTTGAATAGGCTGCATCGGAGTTGGGCCCAAGCTAAAGCTTCCTCTTAAGGAGATACCGCTTTTTTAGGCATACCTCTAGAACTCTCTGGAAACTGGCAGAAAAATAAGCAAGGACAGACAATCCGCTTGCACCTGCTAGAAACACCATTTCCAGGGGATGTGACACACCTGCATCTGCGCTGTGCTCGTTTCCGCCACATGTGTCGAAAAGGCAAAAGGGTAACAAAAGAAAAAAAAAAGAAAGAAAGAAGAAGAAAAAATGTTCATCGGCATTTTACAACTAGTTGTACCACGAGCAGAACAAGGTGCATTTCTCTTTGTTGAGAGCAGTGTATATGTTTAGCTCACTTTGATTCGGTGAAGGGAACATTTCCTGAGCTGACAGTTTGCTGTTCCTCATTTGAGTCGTTAGGGTCAATCTTCTTATACCTTTTCTATTTATTAATTTTTTTCTTGAACAGTACTCATCTGAGATGACAACCTATTACTCCAGAGACTTCCTGGACACATTGCTCTCATTTGACTGATAACTTTCAAGCGGGACATTGTAGGCTATCAGTGCTACTATCAGTACTTATCCGAAACGATTTTATTACTTCGTACTTCCTGGACACAATGCCCTCAGTTCACTGGTAATTTTCAATCCAAGAACCATTGGTGCCACTGCCAGTAACATGTGGTCACATTTAATTTAACAGTGTTCAGTATCATTATGTGCAGAGGTTTCTTATATTCATTGCTTTCCTTTCTTTTCTTTTTTTTTTTTGCCATTTGTTGTAATTGTAGAGGTACTGTGTACACTACATTGAGTTTCCTACTATTTCAGAAAACTCTGGCATTAGTGTCTACAAGTGGCATTGGTACAGTGCTTAATCCAGCATTGGATTGATGGCTAATACATTGACTTGTCTAAACTTCGTCCCTCTGGCTTTGAACAGCCGTGTTACTCACTGTAGCCTAATACTGTCATCTCATACTTGCTGTATGACTATGATAAGACTCAAGTGCCATCTAATTTCTGCTTTAGTACTGTTGCCAGATCATTACAAATAAAGACTCTTTGAAATATCTAGAACAGCTGCTAATTGTGAGCCGCTGACTTTTGCCATCCACGTTCAGTGACATGCATAAGACTTACTCATGCAGTTGAAATTACATAGAATGAAAGTCATCACAATGCATTCCACTGCTCTAAATAAATATCCAACTAGTACGCAACACAGCTGAACCACGGAGAACAATATAAAGAGCGGCAGCCTGCTTTTTGAATGAAGCCATGCCAAGTCTTAAAAAAATTAATCTACCCATCATTCCTGTGCTAGTTGAATGACTGAAGTCCCAGATTTTCCTGTATTATCTTTCTTTCCTGGGAACTCCATGCTATATTCTATGCAACACTAGTTAAGGTCAACTGTACCTGGATAATGCGTACTTCATACTCTGCTTGCGACACACTGTTGTGTCGCTTATCATGTTTTTATCGTCACATGGGAACACCCGGATCGTGGACATTGGTCTTGGTGGACCGATAAGGAACAACCTAGCTCAGATAGCAGGAATGCAAGTAGTCTTCGAAACTACAAGGCTGTGACTTATCATTGTGTGGGCAGGTGACCTCTTTTTTTGTTGTGCAAGCAGAAGCTGCATTCAGTAGTCAAGTTTGTCTTGTGTAGATTCTAACTTTTAGCTGTTTCAGGCAGCTGGACACTGCTGCTTAAGGTAAAGTCAACACGCTGGACCAAATCAGTTCACTCCTTAGAAGGCTGGTTCATTCAGAGCTCAGCCGCTTTGAATTTCGTCATGCATTACGATGCTCAGGTGAAGTGTTAGTGGAGTGCATTTGGCCCACGGAGTGAATTGTTAGTTTGGTTCATTGCTTGATCTACCCTCATTGGTTGCAGGGCTGCAACAACCATGTTATACAACATTTTTTATTTCACTTGAAGTTTCTTGGCTTCGCCAATTTGAGTGCAACAGTGGGATGTATTTTTGACCCACATTTTCTTTCGAGTATTGTCAACATTGTACGGCAGCTGCAGACAAACTGCACACAATGACGCCATGAAGATGTGACGGTACTGTCAGGTTACATATAGGCAAAAGGCACTGCTGTACTCTTGAGTAACATCTGCCCGTGAGCTTATTACGACTTAATTTGGGGCGAGTTGTCTTAAGAGACAAAGTTAACACATTCATTTATTTGTTCGTGGGTAAGCTTTTGGTTGAGAAGTGACCTGCCAAATATTTATTTTTTAAAGTGGCCATCAGGATGCAGTGGGAAGTCTGCCATTTTTGCACTTCTTTACCCTAAGCTTTGCAGCACTCTCTTCGATTGCTTGCGCATGCCCTATCTATATTTTCAGAGAGAGAAAGAAATCGTATGGCTGGTAAAGCTGTTCTGTGAAACATTTATTGTGACATCTTAGATGGCTTCTGCTTTTATTTGCATGTGTGTACTTCAAAATTCTAAGCAGCTGTCATTTACATGTTGCATAAAAATCTAATCTTTTGAAAAATTTTAGTCCGCAGACTAGGAGCATATTAAAATTGGACTCCCCTAAAGACAAATGTGAAGGGACTTCGGAAACTTGTTTGTCTTGTCAGACAGCCAGCTTAAGAATAGTGCACCGAGTTGTCTACATATGTCTCTGGAGTGAACAGTGCATCAGGGAATTTGTCTTGGCAGAGTTGGTCTGAAACTGAGTGTGCTGTGTAGAAATGTACTCAAAATATTTTTTATGCAGGTCTTAGTTGTGATGAGCTTAGCTTTCTGGTGTGGCTGAGACAGAACAGAAGCGAATGTTGATCTAGGAAAGTGGCTATGTCATATGTCAGGTAAGCAAAGGTTGTAGTGGTTGCATACACTTATATTTTTTTTCTTTGAAACACACAGTTTAGTAATCACTTGTTATAAAGCTAAATTAGCATATCAGAATGAACTACAGATAACCTCAGTTCAGTACGATATGTAAGTCTGCCATGCCTGGAATAGCTAGTTATGTCCACATTCCTGCCATTTTGTTGTGCAAAGATTTCATCGCCATGTTCTTCCAAGGGGCAGCTTTCTTAAGAACTTGCAAATTGAATGTGTAGGAATATGCACAGTTCAAACATTATTGGTGCATGTTTTATAAAAAGTCTTTCTGAAGCCTTGCCTGAGTGCCTACTATGTATTTATAGCATGCATTGTAGCATTTTGCCACGAGCGCCGTCTTCCTATTCGATATGCTTGTAAAGGCCAAGTCTTGGTTTGGTTCTGGCCACTCGGTCTGTTCTCAGCCATCAACCCGTCCGGCACTTGTGTAACACGTGTGTCAGCGCAGCGCAACTGTTGTAAGAGTCTGTAACCGTGGCTGAGCTGTACCACTCTGAGGTGTCCTCACTCAACAGATGGAGTGACAGGGTTGTATTGCTCAAGTTCCAAATGCCTCAAGCTTACATCCAGAAGGAAAGGTTGTGGTACAGCAGAGTGTGTATTCTTAGTCGACCCTTGTTCTGTCTGTTTCACTTCCTTTTGCTGACGTGTCTGCAACTGCAAGGAAAACTTGTGACAGGCAGGGTCTAGAATTTTCTTTTTCTTGCCTCGTTCTCAGCTTTTCCATGTTTCTTGGCTACTGTAAATAAATTGTGGTATTTCAGATTTCTAGCACGAGGTTGTAAAAGTTTAGAAAGCAGCTTGCTGACGTGCGTACGGTTGTGTGTGGTTTTCCTTATTTCTGGCAGCGTTCCCTGTATTGTCTGAATGGGGGGCTTTGTGGACGTCACAGCTTGTTTGCATTATGATGAAACTCTCAAAGCTATTTTTTTTAGTTGTTCCAGCGGGTCAGGGTAAACTCCAAGTAGCACTCAAGGTCAATGTTACAGTCATAATTGTGTCCTAAAAGCATTCTCAACGACACTTGATCATGTTTTCGCTGTTTTCATTTGGAGGGGGCAAGCTGTTTTCTTCTTAAGAGAGTAAATTGCAGCTAAAGTTTGGGTTGCAGATAGCGTCTTGCTCGTTCATGCGTTGTCTAGTTATGGCAGCTAGGCTTGAATAATACCATATCTGAAGGAAGTAACTAGCCTAGAGTGAAGCGCTATGCAAGCATGTTGGCAGATGTTTTTTTGAGGGTCTCTTGTTAGAAAGTTACACTAATTGCAAAGTTGCCCATCTGCTTGCCATGTTTTTTGTTTGTTGGTTAGTGTTATTTGGCTTTGTTTTTGATTGCCTGCATCCATCAACGTCCTTTGTATCGTGGGCAGTGAGACAAGAGTGACAAGCATGCAAAGGTGTTCAATGTAGCTTACAAGGCCTTGCTTGGATAGAAAGTTTGCAATAATGGTCAGCTTCATGCTTCCTTGTGGTGTGATAGCAATTGGCAAATTTGTCCAGGTAGATCCTGTGTGGAGGTGCGTGCCTATATTGGGCATAGAGACTTGGCCATTATGGTGAAGTGTCACATGAAGAATTGACTTTGGCATTGTCAGTGCCACGCTGGGTGCATCTGTCATTAGTTGGGCTTGTTTCATTTTTGTTCGCTGCAAGAAAGGTTGGTTGTGTGCAAACAAGCTCCTGCCTGATTGGCATTGTTGTTTGCCCATTCTAAGGCCTGCCTCGTATGAATTGCTGTGCGTAGGCCCCTGGAATCTTTACACATTAGTCCTTTATCAAATTTTAGTCTTTGTTACCCCTCTGCTATTCAGTTTTGTTGTCATGCGTGTGCTTCGGTGACCTATGGCTGCAGTGCTATATAGCTATTAGACAGAAGGAAGAACTGAACTGTTTGATAGCAGGGGATTGCCAGCAAACAACAGAAATGGAGGGGAGGAAAAACCTAGAGAGGAAGAGCAAGTGGAAGTTGGGGCACGTGTGTGCGTCTTCCTTTTCATTTGCTGGCTCAAAGCCATATACCACTTTGCCCAACAAGCTACCCTCACGCACAATATCGCAAATATATTTCTGCATATTGCAGAGAAATAGTGCCAAGAATACCTGAAGAAAAGCTATGAAGTAACATTGAGAATACGCATATTCTTGAAACTATTAATAGCAGACTCATTGCTCCTTAAAAAATGTAAGTTGAGAAATATAAATATTTCTACCTCCATCACATTGTTGCATGATCATAACCATGATTTACCAGAGCACCAAAGATCATTGATATGTGTATGTATTTTTTGTTAAGCCTTCTTTCTTAAGCAAAACTTCTATAAAGTTTTCGATAAAACTGTCATCGCCAGCAGCACAACTTTTGCAAAGTACCCTAGAAGAGTGCGACTGTGTGTGCAGCTGTATTATTGCAGTGCCACATGTTGTGCCTTGTCGCTGTGCATGCAGCCATGGAAGGGACGAGCCAAGATGTGCCGCTGAGTGTCGACAGCAGCCCACTGGGAAGTCAGGAGGAGGAGGAGACACCCCTGTTTGGCCTATTGGACGTGCTGATCCTTCTGGCGTTGCTGGGCTTCGCCATCTACTGGCTCTTCCTGAGGCGCAAGAAGGCCCCCACCTTCGATCCAGCCGCCATCAAAACATTTTCTATTGAGTGAGTGCCTTGCTGCAGTTGCTTAACTCTCGTTGCTACGTCTATAGAAATCGAATCAATTTGATCGACAAATTTTCTACGTGTTGTTATGCATTTCTGTTAGAATTCTTTTACCAGCAACACCATGCACTGTCTAAAATAACAACTTAACCTCAACTATTTGTCAGATTTGTAAATTGAAATTGAATGAAAGAAACGGAACAATGTTTTACCACCACAACTGATGGATTTTTCACAGAACGTATTCTTGCATTGGGAGCCAGTGATAATATTCAGCAAGAAGAACGAGGTTGGTTGTAAAGATGCCAGTGTCGCTTTTCGACTTCATATACCCTTCAGCTGCTAATGTTTGGAGTCCTTGTTGGTGGCTGTAGCTCCAGCTAAACCTTTGGAGCAATGCTGAGTGGAAGTACTTGTGAGATCTATCCGCACATTGAGGAAACCGAAAGTGACTTTACTCATACCTCAGAACACACAGCCTACTTGTAGCATCCTGAATTACTTTTCACAGCCACCTTGAAGCTTGAGGGCTTCTTGTGTTGCCCTATTTTCTTCAGAATTTCCACTTCATGGCTGGTGACATTTTTTTACCTTGTTTGCCTTCCTCTTTCACTTTGTGGTAATTCTGTCACTCTTGGCAGGTTGACTCGGAAGTCCCGGTTGCACTTGCTTAATGGAAACTTATTAGTATTTGCAAGCGGCACAAGCTAAATTGCAGGCAGCGCTGCTGTCCTCAAAGTATTTAGCGTGGGTAGAAAGCGTGCTTTAGTGTGACTATCTTCTTTCTTTTGCAAGGTCGTTGAATGATGAATTCTTATGACTTGCATGAGGAAATGCTGTGCGAGATAGAGAAGCCCCCTTCTGCGTGTCAAAAAGACAATGTTCTTGCGGGGAGGTGCTTTCTTAAACTTTTGCCCATTTGCAAGAAAAATGTGAATGTTCCAAAGTACGGTCACACCAGGTACTTTTCATTCCGCATGTGTCTCTCTCTTCATTGTTGTGTGATTAATATTAAAAGCATGAAGTGTGTAGCTTGCATTACGATGACAGGAAGACACAATTTCCTCATCACGTGATTAATTTTAGAAGCACGAAGTGTGCACTTTGGTTTATGAGGGCAGGAAGACACAAGAACTTGCTTGTTCTGGACAAATTTGAAGAGTCATTTACTCAGTATTGAAACTTGATTGGTAATTTCAGTTCACCCCGTTGATGTCCCTTCGTGTGGTTTGCACCCGCCATGGTTGCTCAGTGGCTATGGTGTTGGGCTGCTGAGCACGAGGTCGCGGGATCGAATCCCGGCAACGGCGGCCGCATTTCTATGGGGGCAAAATGCGAAAACGCCCGTGTACTTAGATTTAGGTGCACGTTAAAGAACCTCAGGTGGTCGAAATTTCCGGAGTCCTCCACTACGGCGTGCCTCATAATCAGAAAGTGGTTTTGGCATGTAAAACCCCGTAATTTAATTTAGTTTAATTGTGTGGTTTGTGCTTGTGTAGTCACCATCGTTAACAAGAAGGTGCCAATGTTCCTACCGAGATGTCAGGAGTATTAGAGTAGTTTAGTGAAGTTTAATACAGGAATGCAAAAGCCATAATATTGTATTTGTCTTTTTTACTATTTTCTATAGAAGCTTGTCTGTTAGGCCGAATTAGTTTCACATTGTAACATTGAGCGTTCTTGGCAGAGGTATACTATTGCTGCTCACACCATTTGTCCTTGGGTTAGAGGTATAATGTTGTTGCTTGCACCATGTGTCCATGTGTAGCTTACTGCACCATAGTTTTCGTTTGGATATGAAGCTCTGTGTTGTAACACCACTCCTTTATCTGTACTCATTGAATCTTTCAGGGCTTATGCATATTCAGACGCAAGTGCTTGCTGTTAAATTCCCTTAATGTGTCTCATAGCAGTGCTGGAGGCTGAATGTTTTATTCTTGATTTCAAGTGCATAAGTTTGGGAATCAGCTGTAGTTACCGTGGCTTCATTTTTTTTGTTTGCTATTCTGGTTCACACTTCCATTAATCTTCTCAATTGTTGCATTGCAATGTTCAAAGAATGCATGCAAGTAACTTTTAATACTGTCTCCCTTATCTCCAATCTGTAGCAGAAGTGCACCAATCTGAAACAAAATCCTTGTGAGAATTAATATCACAGTTTCATGTGCAAAGAGGCACAGCGGAATTTAAAGTTTGGAAATTCGTTGCTCTAGAATGCAGTTTGTTTAAAAGCAAGACCTCTATGCTTTATGTTCCTTTACATTGAACATGTCTCTCTTCCAGAACAAATATACAGAAGGCTGACAACACAAGCTTTATCGGAAAAATGAAATCAACGGTATGTTGCATTTGCTCAAAATCTTGCATGGCATATAGCTTCTATTTCTTTACTGAAATTTTAAAAGTCTTGTTTTAGCAGAACCCTTCAGTACAGTTTACCTATAAGTTCGGAAAAAAGCATAGTGATATTAAATAGTCATTTTGTTCTTGATTAGATAAGTGTATGCAGTCTGTGAATGTTGTTGCAGTCCACTGAAAATAGTTGTGGTAAGATGTGGCTTTGCCTTGGGGCTAACTTTGATTTGAATTAGTTTCGCTGTGTTTGAGAGAAAAGGCTGAATTCTACCGGCTGTAGGAAGCATAATGACAATTTAGGGCCTCATAGTTTTTACAGATATTGTAAAAGATTGTTTAGGTTCAAGAAAAGTTGAGGCACAAAAATGAAACATTTATTATTCTGAACCAAAAATAGACATCGCGCTTCTGTAAACTGCATCTGTTAAGAGCATCTGAAGTGGACACATTAGATGTACGAGTTTACAGCTTACATTGGCCCCGAGGGTTTTGCGAAAGTCTTGCTTACAAAATAGGCCTATGTTTCTGAGCAGTGTATAGCACATCAATTTGGCCCGCTATAGATATCTCAATAAGTCCAAACGTTATGGTTCTTAAAAAAATTTTTTTTGCCATTAATGATTATAAAAAGAAAATCTGCTCGCTACAGTTGGTCATTATTACCATTTTCTTTTATGTGCAACAAACTTAATCGAACTTGGTTCAGTGGACCACAAGAAGAAAAAAATTTCTTTGTGTATTTAGGTAGGAGCTCGTAAGGTAAAACTTCTTAAGTGGCATGTTAGCTGCTGATTTGCTGAAAACGTCAAGTTGTGCAGAAAGGTGTGCTCTGCTTGGTTTTTCCAAATATAGTGACCGAGCTCATGATTTTCCTTCCCCCTGTGCAGGGTAGGAACATAGTCATATTCTACGGATCACAGACAGGCACAGCAGAAGAGTTTGCTGCTCGTCTGGCCAAGGAAGCCAACAGATTTGGTCTCAAAGCTATGGTAGCGGACCCTGAGGAGTGTGAAATGGTGAGTCTAAAATACAGCTGCATTTATACCTGTCTAAGTTATGTAATTAATTATGTGCACTTATCATATTCTGGCCAGATTGCTTACAAAGTTCGGGCATGGGTTATGTGGCCTTGTGCCTTGCCACAAAGTGAGAACCATAGTCAAAATTACTGTACTGTGCTTTGGAAGCATTAATGCGCTTGAACTGAGAGTTGCAGTGATCGTTTTACATACAGCAGGGGGGCTTTCTTCCCTGAAGTCTTGCTTTGGGTACCAGTAGTGTTGGTTTGCTTTTTTATAAGCGTTTTAAGAATGTTGATTATTTGTTTATTTATGCAGGTTTTAAACATAAATAATTTATATAGCGTTAGTAACTTGAAATCGCAGCCCGAATACTAAATTTTGAGTGAGAGTCCTAAATTATGATGGATTAGTCAGCATTATGTCTTTTTATGTTTTAAATGTTCCCAGACGTTTTCCTTGTTTTTTGAACTATAGCTTTAAGTTATCTCCTGTGGTGGCAAGTTAGCGTTCGGAATGGGAAACTGTTTCTAGTTTTCTCAAACTTTATCCTCTCTCAAAATTGTGTTTTGCCTCGAAAAGCATCTTGGAGGTAGCCAGATGGCTCACTAATGAGCACTTAGGCATATCTTTAGAAGCAGCGATAAATGGAAGTACACGCATTCCCCTTGGGACAAGACGGTATGAGGCATTGAACCCAGCCTGAAGTCCCTGAGGAATTTCATGAGGGCAATTAGCTAGCTAATGATGTAAAAAAGAAAAAGAAAGAGTCACTAAGCCTCTGGAAAAGCCAAGTGTTCATTAAGCTGACTAAAAACTTGCTAGATTTAGTGACTTTCTCACTATGTTACCAGCACTGTTTTTCTGATTTCCCTTTTCTGAGGGTTGCAATTAGGTGTAGGCAAGCTTGTCGGCACTTGTCCTATTAGGAGTGCCAACGGCTGTCCGTGCCTTTTTCTTGTGACGTTGGAAAGTGACGTTGGGCAAGCACTCTGACGCACGTTCCTTTCAAGAACGCTTGTTGCTGACACCACCTCCGGCTCCATAGCACTTGGCAGCAGCTGCTTATGTTTGCTGTCGCAGTACTTGTGTGTGCTTGCGTGTGTGTGTGTGTTATTCCGCCCTGATTGACATTGATGAATCCCTAACTGGCTCAAGTGGGCCTGCCGTCTGCACGTGGCCCCTTGTGTCACTGGGTCAGGATGATTGCCAAGGATTTCACGTGGTGTTGAGGTCGTTGCCCAACCCTGGCGGCAATGTTGCCATGTGTTGCTAGAGTGTGCTATAGGCTAGTCATAAGGTCATGTTTCCCTAGAAGCTGCATTAGCTTTTATCATGTGAGGCGTCAGATTTCGTAGTTGCAGGGAGTTTAGGCTGTAGATCAATAGGCTCATGTGCTTTGAAGAGGATGTATCTCTGTGATTCAGCAATGTAGTAGCACAAAAAAAGGCATTGCCTACAATTGCAACTCTGTTCAAGTTGCTTCTTGTCATTCTAATGCATCAGTGTATCTGCGAGAAAGATGAAATGTTGCTTCAGTTATTAGTGATGTGAACACACACTTTTTCACAAGGAAAACTGCAAAGGTCTCTGATATGTCTCCTTTCTTCTGTTTTTCTTATTTGCCGCAGCTAGATAATTCTCAGTGGCTTTAACAGCATGTGCAGTTGTTAGCTGACTTTTAGTTTTGCTTGTTCATTCGTGCTTGGCAATTTGATGCTGTTGACCTTAAAAGGAACACTGAAGAGAAAAATAATTTGAGCTGCATTAGTAAATTAGTAAATACCAGAAAATCCACACTAATAGTGAGAAAAGGCTTTGTAATTCATGAAAGACACAAAAATGAAAGACGGGTGGGGATGATTGCTTGAGGTGGCCGGATTTTGACAGCACATGCTCAAAGACTAGTCAACTTTTATTGGTAAAGATGGACTGATGTGTTCCAAAAGAGCCAAAGACGGTAAAGGTTATTGCAACTGAAAGTTGCAATAACTTTTGCTGAGCCACAATGGACCAAATACGAAAATTTATTTTGGAGTTCATTATGTCATACTAACATGCTGACGCTGGGGTTCTGCTGCAAAATTCTTTAAAAAATGGAACGTTGGCATTAAATTTCTATTTTAATAATCAACTTACTGCCATGAAATTAACACAAACAGAATATTGAAAGATAACTTTATTAGTGTAAACTGATTTCACGTTTCTCTTTAGTGGTCCTTTTAATACGAAAATGAGGCTGTAGGAATGCTGGTATGGATGGGCTATACTTTCAGCATGCATGTGGAGCGCTGATTGTATTAGGAATAAGTATGCCTGTACCTCATATGTGGGCAACACTAAAAATTGTAAGGAACAGCTTCTAAAATTCTTTTACCTTGTTGTCTTGGCTGTCCCACTATCAAAAGGAGGAATGGACTTAAGCCTATTGCTTTTATTTGGGTTGTGTGAACAATGATTTTTGAGCCCGAATCCAATATGAATCGAATAGTGCTAGAATCGAATATTGAATAGCTTTCTAATAGCTCTCAAATAATGAACAGCTGTTATCACAATTAATATAAAACGATGTTCACATCCTAGTATCCTTAAAGTGAGCAAGCTTTTGCCATTATTATTCAAGCTTCTGTTAGTATATATGAAGCATTGTTTATTAAAAGCACAAATAGAGCATTGGGAGCAAAGAAGTTGTTTCTTCGCATGCACAGGACTCTTCAGAGAGGGCGCTGTGTAGCCCATAAAGTAACAACTACACAGCCTGCTCCAATACACAAGCCCTCATGTTTTGTGCCGACACTATGCCCGTAGGGGTGAACATTTACCATACTTTTGCTCAAACGTGATGTTTAATTTGGCACAGTTGGCGTTTTCAAACATTTGAGAAGTATTAGAAAAATATTTTCATTTACAATTAGCGACTATTCGATTTGTTATTCGAATGTTCCGAATATTCGCACAGCCCTAAATGTTTTTGTTTGTTTGTTCATGCTTTTATTACAACATGGTAATGTTCATGTGAATGTTGGGTTTTTCCATGTAACTGTGAAGTATTTAAGCGACGTGGCATGTGTAATGAGAAGCGCACTGTGTTGATTGATGGATGCTTCTTCGCAATGTGCAGGAAGACCTGACCAAGCTGCCAGAGATCACCAACTCAATGGCCATCTTTTGTATGGCAACGTACGGTGAAGGAGACCCCACAGACAATGCGCAGGACTTTTACCAGTGGCTTCAGGACGGCAGCGTAGATCTGCCTGGAGTCAATTATGCTGTGAGTAGCGCACTCCAGAGGCTTCCATGTGCTACCATGCCATAAATTGCTGTCAGCCAGGTATTGCAGTAGCTCTGTGTCCCCAGGGGCCTTCTCAATAAGCATGATGATGCAAATCGCACTCGTGAAGTTTGTCTTCTCTGGTTGGGAACAATAATGTGGAACGAGACCCATGCCAGCCAAGGCTGAAAAATTATTTCAAACTTGGGATATTTCTGGCCCCGTACAATCTAACCGCTGTAGGGTCTCAAACGTGGTCTTGGGACAAAGGAACGATGACACAGTAGTGCAGACAATCGCAAGGGCATTTATTGCGCCTTTCATACACCAGTCTAGCCAGCCAAATTATTACCAATAGAACATGCCGATGGGTGCATGACAAACAGAGGAAGTTCGACTCACTGTGACCGGATAGTGAGCAAATATGTTTGCTCCCATGCTGGACACCAATGCCTAATCGTCTGCATGTACGGTCATGCGAGCGGTGGCGCGTTCGAATGATCGTGTTCGTCCATTCCGGTGTCCTGCTCCTAAGCCTTTCCCGGGATGGTTCGCGAATGGCCAGCGAGCGCACGATACGTCCATGCAGCTGGCCGACCCCAAGACAAAGAGGAATAGGCTACTACTCCCTTTTGCCCCCGAGTAACCCCGCCGTTAGGTGGCATTAGCAGACACTCACGCCATCTCTCATACTAGTCTGCAACCACACTGACTGCCATCAGTGTAAAGCCACACGGCGAAGCCAGATTACATTAGACGCGAGCCATGTGAGAAAAACAACATCAGGAGAGGCTTCAGACTCGAATGTCCCCTAACTGTGAACATGCCTCCCCACGTAAGGACTGAAACATGATTTTTGCAGCTTGTTAACTTAGGTTGACACCTTACGTTCTTGTGGGCATTAAAGACATCATCTGGTTGTGCCATAACCAATTAAACTCCTGGAGAGAAAATGGCGAATACTGTGTACAGTTGTGTAAATAGACACACTTTCTTTTGTGATTTTGACGAGGTGTGGCTCTTATGTAAAGGTGGCCCACTTAAGTAAAATATTTCTGTGTAAGCGTAATCCCTGCAATCTATTGTACCAAAATAGTAAACGCAACAGTTCTCATATTGCATACATTTGCTCACACATGCACGTCACTCACCTGGTGCCCATCTAGTTTACGCCGCTGTTTAGCTAGAGGTTTGACAGCATAGTCGCAGATACAGTTGCTCTCTGTGCCTTCCATGGCATTAGATATGACTGCGACTTTAATGCTTTTCACGAGAATGTGTGAAGAGACCGCGTGCCACATGTTTAGGATCCAAGAGCAGACAAGGTACAGCGACACTGCTTTCAGTGGTCCAGGCAACATTCTTGATGTTTTATTTTTCAACTTAAAAATAATTTTTAGCACCCAATTCGAGGTTTCGGCTCTTACATGAGCGTAGCCCTTACTTGAGTGTATGCAGTAAGCATCACGAGAAGAAAATGGCAAAATATTGAGACGTTAAATCATGGCTCAATCGTTTTCACTTCCAGGAACTGCTTATCTCATACTGGAAGGTAAAGTAAATAGTGTTACTCTTTCACTAAATTCATCCATATTCACCATATCATATATGCCATGAACCATTTGAAAAGACACGAGAAAGCAGGATATCGGGTACGTCTTATACTCATGAAGTTTTGTGCCGACCTGCTTGGGCTTCGATATCAGAAAGCTTGTTTTGGCTGATGGTGCTTCTCGTCTGCCCCTGTGCTGAAGGAGCTGGGGATGCGGCTAGTGTACGAAAATGCACGCCGCCCGTGACCAGCGAAAAGTTTCACATGAAAAACAGTATGGGTCGCAATCATGAAAACGGTAAGCTAATGTACGTGTAGCCATTACTCAACCAGTGCATTAATATCAATGGCCTAGTTAGAACACATTGGTTTTGAGCTGCCACCCAAACATATGATGGAGTGAACACTGGCTATGGCTGTGACGTCTTTGCTAACTGCAAGAAAAGGAGATATCACCGCATATACGTGAAAGGTGTGAAAAGGGATACCACCAGAGAAGGATGAGCCAAAAAGGCACCGCAATGTGCGGGAATGAGTGTCCACAACTTGCACTTAACACGGTGCAGATAGCATGCACGCATGAGAGCGTGGCGGGTTGTTCACGACCGGGAAGAAGCCTTCACAACACACGCGCACGCACACACACACACACACACACACACACACACACACAATACGTGAAATGGTTCGCCGCCGCTCATTTCGCACCGTTTCGCAACATGGAACAGTGCACTAGAACCTTAGAAAGATAATGCTGGAAGTAAGGAAATCCAAAGGTCACCATAGTCATGCAGTTGGCTGATCGAGGTAAAAGTCAAGTGGCCACGTTGAAATCTGTCAAGTTCCCACAAAGATGGCATCGAACACTCTTTGCCTCTGTTTGTAGTCTGCTAGCCAGAGAACTTTCAGAGAGCAGCCCGACCAAAATTGTCCTGGCTGGTTCTGGCAGCCCACAGCTAGCCAGAACCATCCAGCCCGAGTAAAGCAAACTTGCGATGGCTGGAGCAACCTGAGAAAAATAAAGGCACTCTGGCTGGCTATGGCAGCTCGTGGGTAGCCAGAAGTGGAAAATCGAAGAGGCCCACTGTCTTATTACAGGGCCAGGAATACTGTTGCCCATCGACGCGTCTGGTGCTAGTCACAGGAAATGTGAAAGTGAAAGCATCTTCGAAAGTGATCGTCCGAGAATGTATGACCCAAGTTTTTCTACATGTTGCTGCACGTAAATATGCTTACCTGCGATCTGGTCAGTTCATATCTCAACCATTATCATACTGTTGCCACATACAGATGAAATTACAGTCAATGCATGCGCCTAATCTTCATCCCCTGGAAACATAAACAAAAATTGACTGCTCTGCGATAGCCGAATGACCATGGCATTTTTCGCAAGTCATTGTTCAGTGCTTCCCTCACTTAATCGTCGCCTTCATCGGCGCAGACATAGAGGGCGGAATTTGCACTGCTTGAATCAGCTAGAAGAAGTCACTTTGACTGTGTCGATATTTAACACATGAATGAATAAACACTGGATGCGCAGAACCAACACTGACAGAACTGCAGCTTTACGCTGGCTTGGCAGGCTTGGCTTGCTTTGCAGTTTGGGCGCAGTCAGTGCTTTGCTAGTTTCAGTTTTGAGGAGGCGTTGGCAACATAGCCGACGACCATGCCGGTGCGTATCAAAGGCAAAATATCGCTGTTTATGCTAGAGGTCAGGTTAGCACGTAGCCCTGCAGGCACAGTGCAAAGTTTTGGACGGCTCATTGCTCTGAAGTTTCTTTAATTTTGGGTCGACCTTATGCATTTTTTTCACTGAAGCAGTCCGAATTATTGATCAGCAAGTTTACTACGTTATTAAGGCTCGGGATCTGTACATGTAGTGTACGAGACATTCACTTGCTTCCTGTAAGGGTGATGCGTTTTCCTGCTTCCTCAATTTTTGTTTTCTGCAATGTTTAAGAGAACAACTGCCAGCTGTACAGGAACTGGGTGTTTAATTGCAACACAGGAAGAGCATGTGTGTGCCATTGACGCAGGAACACGACAGGTGTTTGTAGAATGGATGGTGCAGATGCGTCCAGTGTATTGGTCTTGTTTGGATAGATTTTATGCTTTTGCTCTTTTTCACATGTTTGACTTTGGTATTTGTCATTCATTTTTTTTTTTTCATTCATTTTTTGACTCTGAATTGAATTTACCATTTTCACTTCGCCTTCAACAGTGTGTGCTAAGAAGGCGCCGGAAATATGCGCTTAGTACGCAAAGCTGCACAGGAAACCTCTTGTGCATACCGATAGTCATCTGTGTTACTTATTTTTATTACATCTGAAGAGGTTCCGAGGGCTCTTATTTAGAGACCTGCTACAGTTTATAAATTGTGGGAGATTTGTAGAATGACCATAGAAGCCACATTTCACCACCCTCTGCCTATTTATGTCCACTGCAGGACCAGTGCCTCCTCCAGCAACCTCCAATTACCCCTGCCTCGTGCCAGTTGGCCTGCAAATTTCCTAATTTCATCAGCCCACCTAATTCTTGGCCGTCCTCGACTGCACTTCCCTTCCCTTGTCACTCCTTCTCTAATATCATGTAATGTCAAAACTGCATTTGTGTGTGGCTAAAGTTCACAGGCATAAATTTTCAGGCATAAGATGGGGTCAGCTATCGTAAGACAGGGGTTATTGTTGATCGACGGGAGAGGCCTTTATCCTGCAGAGGACATTAAAAAGGCTGATGATGAAAGTTTACTGGTGTACAATTTAATATTTTGTTAACTGGTAATGCATGTGTTTTCATTGTGACTTAATTGACTTAGTGGTCGAGCCTTGATGCACACGGCCTGTTAGAAGTCGATGAGGGTAGCTACATGCGGTTGTTGTTATGGCCTCTTCTACTTTGTTGTAGTGCAGGCAAAATGATAGGAACACAGAAAGGCACATTACACAAACAGACAGCGTGGTTTGTTTGTCTAATGTGCCTTTCGTGTTTCTGTCGTTTTACCTGCTCTACAACAAAGTAGAAGATGCCTGTTACAAGGCCTACCTATAAAGCTGCTTTGGCCATATATGAGGTTAAAGAACTTCCCTGCATCATAAATGTTCTCCAATGTTTCAAGCTTCTTGTCATGTTCTCCAAACAAACAAGTGTTTTTTATACATCAGCAAATCACAGAATCATTTGTGCAGTCGGCGACCGATAAATCGAAGACCAATAGACTGAGCATGCTCCGTAATTCAAACAGCTTTGCGGCACTGCCAATGGCTCATAGACTTAATGTGTAAAGACAACCAATATTTCGGAGAGCCGCCAGTTCTACATTCGATTATCTGGACTCCGTCCGTGGCTGTAATGTACGCCAACTCTGCCACCGTTATCTCCTCTGGCAACCTCGACGAGACATCAAGTATAACCTTGGAGATTACACGCTAGACGGTAATCTCTAAGGCCTTGCCTTGATCGCTGCTCTATGCCTCCGAGATTTAACTACAACTGCCCATCTTGGAGGCTTTGCCTGAATTGTGAGATCGCATCAACATAGCAGTCATCACATCCTTTTCTGGCACCCCCGCACCTGGCCTGCTATCGCATTTCTGTTTGTTGAATTTGCCTTGCGCACAGTGTTCTGCCATGCTGTGCTTGTTTGTTTAGTTTGCATACCACACAGCACTCTGCTGGCTCGAACAAGTGTTTCTTGTGAAGTTATAGATAAGATAGGCCACGTCAAATGGCACAAACGGTGCCCTCGCAGTCCGAATTAGCCCGACTCCACAACTGAAGAGGCTGAGCTGCTGCCTACCACAACGAAGTCAGATGTGGACATCATCGATGACCTGCTGGGCTGCGGTGTGCCGATTCCTGTCGCCGTTAAATTTCAATTCAAGACTTCGCAGACGTCGACAGTGCAGTTTCGTTGTGTGCTGAACTGAACGATGACGAAGTAATTGAGCAAGTTCTCCCACCGTCAAACAGCGACTCTGACTGGGATGATGATGTGCCGTGTGCTCCAGGGCCTTCCACATGCGGATCTGACTCAAACCTTTGCAGTCCTTGCATCGGCGTACAGAGAAATTCAAAACCGGCAGAAATACAGGTGGACTTGGTTGCACGTAAGCTGAAGTGCGTACAGCAATGCGGTGACCACTTGTTCCGTGCACAGGGACCTTAAAATGTAAATGAAGTGATCATTTTTGGATACATTAGTTTTTTTTTTTTTTTTCCGGACATTCGGTAGTTCAAACTTATTTATGTTTCCCGTGGAGTCCGAATTATTGGTTCTCGACTGTAATATGCTTTGTTCCTTGAATACAAAAATGATGATGACAATTGAGATTTATATTTTGAAGTGGTGCTTGAAGGCCTGTTAGGCTATCTGGGAAAGTTGGGGCGCACTCAGAGCAGTCGTAGGAGCTGTGTATTCTTACTGAAAGCCAAAAGCTAGTCCAGTGCCAGGACAATGTAACATATCTACTCCAATTCTCTTCCTTCCCATGCTTTGTAAGAAGTTTGAGCGGTGCTCTGCCTATGTTGTTGCCAGGATCGGGCTATCTTAAGCATTGGATGACTAGAAACGAAAGAAATCAAGCAAAAGGAATGCTTACATTATACCAGCCCAAGATGACCCTGTCAAATTCCCATTCCATTCTTATTCAGATAGGTGTGAAATGAAAATGCTGGCTCGTTTCACAACCACTTGGGTAATTTGAGTGAAATTTGTCGCACTGAAAAATATAAATTCTAGTAACTACTAGAAGGAGAGTTTTGATACAACCCATGAACATACTTTTTAACCACTATATATTGCAAAAATATAGAGAAAGTTCAAAACATTTCAGCATCTTGGTTACAACTTCTCAACTCCGCAGTAAAATTGGATATCGTGGTTCTTAAAGGGTCCTGAACCACTTTTTATTGAAGTGGAGAAAGGCATTTGAAGTGAAAATAGGCTATTTAGAAATACTTTGCCGTAATAATGTGTTCAGCAGAAGTGGAGTCAAGTATAAACCCCATGCAAGCGATCTAGCACGCGACAGCGACAAGCGACGCAATGGAGATGGCTGTCACGTTCGCTCGTCGCCTACAAGTTGCACCCCATGCAAGCGATGACTTCGAGTGTTGCCGGTATGTGGGCAGCAACATAGGCGCCGAAACTAGTGTGACGCGTGCTTTATTAACTTATGTTGATGTATTTTACTGTAAAAAGCAGCATAAAATATTTCTGAAAGTCTTGCAGTAGGTTCTTATCCTTGCACGTATAAAAATTCAATCGTTTGCTCGTTCCGTGCAACAATTGGAAGTACTGGAGTTATGTACATCCAGTTCCAGCTTTGCGCTATTGGCTAGTCGCTCATAGCACTTCCGGGCGACGAGCAACGAATTCTAGATTTGCAGAACCGAGCGTTCGCGCGACAAGACCAAGCGATCTGTTCACGCGACGGCCCGATCCGTCGCTCGAAGCCGTCGCTCGTCGCTGTCGCGCACAAAAGCGCGCTCATGGGGTTTAGCCTTTAATGGCACTCAAACACGGCCTCCGCTGTGCTCCAGTTCCTTCTTCAGTGCCTTGCACTGCGAAGGCTATGGCGGAACGAGGCATGCCCACAACGCTCTGCCTTCTAAATGTCACCGTGGTGCGCAGTTCGAATTTCCTTTTGGATGTTAACTTAGATGCCGTGACTTCCACCTTTGTTCCCTACGACGCGCTAAACATAAGCCAAACGTAGTTGTCCTCAGCAAGCCACAGTGCGCTTAGTCAGTGGACTCATGGCAGCACTCCACAGTGGCTGTATTATCTATGCCATGTAGCCGACCGCAGCTTGATGTCAGCTATCTGCCAATTGCAGCCATCTAAGGGAATGACAAAAAAGAGTGACAAAACAGAAGGGAGCGAGGGCAGGGCCTTCTGTTGAAAAGAGAGCATTTGAGAGAAAGGTGGCTTCGCGATCCGCTTGCGAGCTCCACGCACTGCGTACAACAGCAAAAGTTGGCTGAGATATTCAAAGCAGGTTATGCTAACTGCGGACTATGTTATTTCACCAAGCCTGAGGGGTGGTTCAGGGCCTCTTTAAAGCAGCCAGTAGTTCTTCTAATAGATACAAGTGTTCTATTAGATGCGTGTATTTTATTAAATGCCATTGTTTTGCTCATCTGGCAAAAATAGTGCCATTTCTTTGGCCTTGAGTTTTCGAATGTTGGGATAAGTTTTCAAACATGGGGGAAAAAGGGCATTTAGTAACACTAGTCAATTACATTCTTTTCATTGAGCAGCTTCCTTGCGTACCAGGAACGACTCAAGCGCTCTTCATTGTTGTTAATCACTCGGCGTAATGTGATGTGTTATCACAAGATACTTGAGAAACTGAGCAAAGTTTTTTTCGCTTCTTTCTTGGTTGTTTGCAGGTGTTTGCTCTGGGAAACAAGACCTACGAGCACTTTAATGCGATGGGGAAGTATGTTGACAAGCGCATGGAGGAACTGGGGGCCACTCGTGTCTTTGAGATGGGCCTCGGAGATGATGATGCAAAGTGAGTTTCCTCGTGGTATTGTTGTTTATCATTTGTTCTGGATCTGGATCCTGAGAAAAAAAATTGATGGAAAAAATAAAAATGGGTAGGAGCGTGTACAGCAGGCATTACCGTCAGTATTGATAGCTTACTGCGACCCTTGAAAGGGAGATTGTGCAATCATTGCATTCTGGTGGTGCTAACATGGGGGCGGAAACTTCGTGGTTAGCAAAGAAGCCTGAGAGGAAGCTGACGACTTTCAGTGAGAGATATAACAAATAATGATAGGTGTAACAATAGAAGATGAGAAGGTAGTGGTGTGGATCAGAGCAAACAGGTGTAGCAAACATGCTAGTTGAGATCAAGGGAATGAAATAGGGCTGGTGAGGCCACATTTTGTGTAGAACAGATTACTACTGGTCTATTAGAGTTATAGAATGGACACTAAGAGAAGGGGGAGGGACTAGAGGACACTAGCAGAGAACTAGGTGGCATGATGAAGTTAGGAAATTTGTAGGCATAGGATGGGAGGAGGGTAAGCTGGCAGAAAACAAGTAATTGGAGATCGCTTGGATAGGCCTTCGTCCTTCAGTGGGCGTAGAAAGTAGGCTGATGATGGTGATGATGAACTGTTGGTTAATCACTTCTAATTACTTGTGAATCACTTGTGAATCACTGAATAATCACTCATCACTGCAGCATTGAGGAAGACTTTGTCACCTGGAAAGAGCGCTTCTGGAATGCCGTTTGTGAGAACTTCCACCTGGAGATCTCTGGCGAGGACATCAACCTGCGCCAGTACCAGCTCATCGTACACACCGACCTTCCTGATGAGAAGGTCTTCCACGGAGAGATCTCGCGCCTCAACTCATACACCACCCAGAAAATGCAAGTAACACCCTTTACGAATCTGATGTTCGGCAAGCCGCGGAAGGTTGGCTGTGCTTCTCCCACGTTAATTTGATGCACTTGTCAGGGTTTTGAATGAAGCAGGCTCACCTGCAGTTAAAATGTGTTGAAGGGTCTTCAATAGTAAATAACATACCCAAATGGCAGCTTTACGAAAATGGAATCTTTGTAAGGTAGCAATTAACATAAATGCAGGAAAGGATTGGTGCTGCCACTGAAAAGTACATCACTGTCTCCAGCAACGTAATTGCTGTCTCCATTTGTCACATGTAAGTTGTTTTCAACCAATGGCAATAAGGTTAATCCCATTACATTTCAACATGAAAGAAAATGCAGTTTGGACATAATTTTCTAGCAGATCCTGCTGATCAAGCCTTGGTGCTGCTGCATCTTGGCATAGCTGGTTACAGAAAACAGGACAATAAAAACTCCTTTATGTGAACTGATGTCATAGCATGTAATGCATAGCACTTGATAAAATAAATTTTGGCTTGCATTGTAATGTGAAATGTGGTGTACATTAATGGGAATAAGTTGTTGGCATGACTAAGTGATCATGGGAATTTGCCTTGGACACCAGTCTCTTAAAAAGTGTAGATTTAACTGTGTCATACTATAAGCATGTTTTGAAGTAAAACAGATCTTTGCATCACGTTTGGCTTGTCCTCGAGATAGTCAAACCCATGATAACGAAAGCCCGAGACGATGAAATGCTCGCCACAACGAAATGTTTTCTTATCCCCGGCGAGCGCCCATAGGATTTCATATCTCTCGACAACAAAATGTCACTAAACTGCAGTCCCACATTAACAAAATTTGCCGGAACATTACTCCTCATATTATCTGCCCCTGTGACTCTAACATTGTACAAAAAGTGCTCAAATTCATTTTTCTTTTCACTTAAATTGCATAAATTATCGTTGCAGCATGCTTGCAAGGCTATTGCCTTGCAAAGTGCAAGGAGCAAAGTGCTGGAAGTGATTGCTGGCACTGCAAACACGTTGTAGCTGCCATTTTGTTTCTGATTGTCCACTTCACGTGCATGGCCACTTAACAATTCTAGCCTCTTTAGCTTTACCATTGGCCTCTACCAATTTATGACCACAATCTTTTTGTTCTATGCGCAGCTTAGTGTGCGGTACATAATTTGAGATTCGGTGAGAAGACAGAGTGCAGCAAAAACAAAGAAATTCATGTCCTACCAATGTGGAGTTGCTTATGGCGCTAGAAATGGTGGTTACAGCATGGGCTGCCAAGCATCTGGCCGGGATTGAGAACTGGGGCCGTACAGTGACCCTGAAAGTGATTTTCTGAGAATGCGCATCCCCGGTTTCAAGTTACGCTGTTTGGTACCCCCCAACAGGCACTGTACGTAGATTTGGTGTCGCATAGATTTGCCTGATGGATCCATAGTCTTGGTCATTCGCTTTCGGGGCTACGATCACTTGCCTGCGATTTTGTGCAACTCGGCACCTTATGCGTCGGCGTCTAAGAGTTGCTCGTAGATGCTAACATGTTCAGTGTCTGGTGAACCGAAAATTTCACAAGAGTTGTCATATAAGTGCTGTTGCCCCTCTACATGTCTGGTGCCGAGTTACTCAAGATCTCGCGAAAGTGATCATATCAATGCTGTCGCTCGCTGTCGTCGTTGTCTGGTGCCAGGTTACGTGAAATGTCGTGAAAGTGATTGTATCCCCAAAAGTTATCAGTTGCGCGTAGGGCACACTTTGTGATGTTGGCAGTGCGGTTCTGTAGCCTCAAGCAAGGCTCGCCAGTGTAGGCTAACAGAATTTCGACAGTAAAGCTTTATTTTATAGGGTATTCCCCTCCCCGTCCATGCTGTCTAATTTTGCAATAATGAAATTCTCACGAAAGTGAAATTTCTCACTTCCTCCACTAATTTCGTCATGGTGGGATTCATCTGTATTGCTATTTTGCTGAAAATATCAGTACCAGCTGGAACCACTTGAACAGGTAGTCTAATAAAACAGACAAAGCGTCCTGACATATGATGTCATCTTGTTTCATCTTTTCTGTGCATATCTTATGCCAGCTTAGGCTCTCGATGGCCTTTGTTTCCACACAAGTTAATGAAAAGCGTTTTTACATACTATGTCAGTCGTTAGTATCACTGAACGCCATAGTGTGTTAATTGAGTTAAGTAGTTTTTTTTTGTTAGCATCGTCAAACAGGGCTATAGTTCGATTAGTAACTCAAGGAAACTTTTTTTCTTCTTGCTACTCTGCAGGCCTTTTGATGCAAAGAACCCATTCCTGGCACCTGTCCGAGTCCACAAGGAACTGTACAAGGGTTCACGTTCATGCATGCACATTGAGATTAGCATTGCTGGTTCCAAAATGAGGTGAGGCCTCTCCCACTGTCTCAGATGCTATGTGTTGGGGCTCACGTTTCTGTCGGCACATTCATAGCGTGCTGTTATCATAAGCAGCTCTGGAGTCACTTTAATAATGCTTCTGTCCTCTGTGTTTGTTAAATGAATGGTGTTTTGCAAATGCTTAGGCAATTACTTGTGTTATGTTGAAGTTTATTGTCACAGCATAAAGACACAAGTGCCTTAGTATATATAAGTGCTACAGGAGGAGATCCCAAAGTAAAACTGTATTACCATTGGTAAAACATTAGCGAAACCTCCTATTGGTATGGCATTAGTTTAATACAGGGCAGGCGAGTTAAAAAGCAGTAGGCATACAAATTATATTAAAAATGCATGATGGAAACAAGCAGTGTGAACAAAAATAGTACGGTGAACATAGGTTGAAAGGTTTAGTAATAAATGTTCATGCATCAAAAAAAAAAAAAAAATAAAAGAAGAAGCAAAGGAAAAGAAAGCAAACTATACATATGCACTGGTGCTTTAAAATCGTATGTCAGTGACATTTAATTTTTATATGGCATTGCCATTTTTGAAGCGTTCCTTTCACCTCTGCATTATTAATCTCGTTAATTTAAAATGCACTTAATGTCCTTACTGAAAACTATATAATTTATTTAACCACTGCAAGACCTTTATATGACAGCACAGGCAGAATCGGTAGGCTTGCCAGGCACCCCTGTTTCTTGAGGTGGCATTATTTAACTGGTCTGATGTCAAGCTTAGAGGATGGGAAAAGATAATTCTGAAGCTTAAGCTGAAGGGTGCAGTCATGCTGAAGTGATGCAGAAGTTGGCCTTATTTCTAAGCTTGTGATGTGCATGTGCTTCCAAAGGTACGATGCCGGAGACCATGTGGCCGTGTACCCAATGAATGACATTGCCATAGTAGAGAAGCTGGGACAAATGCTCAAGGTGGATTTGGACACCGTCATCACACTGAAAAACCTTGATGGTGCGTAATCTGGGATTGTTGTCGTCTAAACAGCTTGCTCAGAGTGCAGTCTTGTTTTGTGCACTTACCTACTCATCATGAAAGCTGCTTTGAGAAATAAACTTTGCAAGTTCTTTGCACTGATAGTTTGTCAGAGTTTGTTATGTGAAAAGGTGGCAAGCAAAAATCCTGGGCACTTTTTGGGCGGACAACACTTGTGTAGTTGACAGCTTGGTTTAGTTTGAAAAGTTCTTACATTTGGGCATTTGCTTTGTACGTGTCCAGTACTCATTAGAGAACTTTTTTCCTCAGTGGCATTTGTTGTATCGAAGGTATCTGCCTGACAGAAGGGAAATGGGCATGCTTCTTCCTGTGTCTCTCTGGTGCTATTTCGTGTTGCGTGTGCACAGTGGTGCAGCAATGCCTGTTTGTAGTAAAGCCAAACACATCTATAACAATAATCAAGTGCTAAAATATCCTATTGGTATAACTGTTAACCAGGTTGCACGAAAAAAGGCAGAGAGGACAAACATTTAAAGTGGACAGAAAGGTACATTCAGACTGGCGGGTGTGAGGAAACGGCTCGCATTTAGAACATTTTATTTTCCGACGATTTTGCGTTCTTTTTCCTTTCGATGCACTCATCCAGTAGCCAGATTTAGTTGTCATAACTGGTAATGGGGCATGGGAGCATTGAAGTAAGCTGTTTATTTTACCATAGAACACATACAAAGGTTGATGGTACGTCAGCTGCTCATTGTTTTATCTGATACATTGTTATAAGCGTGTTCGACTGGTATGTCTCTTGCATGTGGTGAGAAAAATGCACAGAAGCACAGGGCGGTGCATGAAGTGTGCCAGCATGTGTTGCTCACCCGCTGCGTCCCGTGGTGTGGTTCGTTGGCTGTGATGCAGCACCGCCCTCGTGACAAAGCGCAGTGTATGAAAATTTGGTAAAAGCTTTTTGCTGCAAGAAATTATGGAAAGTTTGATGATCTCGGCATGGGGAACTTGGGGTTTTAAATCAAGGCTCGTCGAATATCTGCTGTATCGTTATAGGGGTTGTTTCTCTGAGCTGACCAGATGTTTCAGTTGTCATTACTGAGAGATGCTGTGGCCACATGTCACTCCAGTGACCCTACTTTTTCCATTTGTGAATAAGGGCGAGGTGAATTTGCGTGGATAGTGAGACGTTTATTTATTTATTTATTTATTTATTTATTTATTTATTTATTTCATATACCCTCAAGTGCCAAGGCATTGCAGAGGGGAGTGGGGTACAAGCGCAAAGCAGTAACAACAATTACAACAAATTTACATAATGCAAGCCACATGTGCAGTAGGCATATCATTTAGAAATCAACGAACAAAGATACTATGAAGTTCAGTATAAATAAACATAGCGACATCTGAACTGGACAAAATGAAAATACAGCGCTACAGTGCATGGGCAAATACAGCGCATGTGGTCACGTGGCCACAGTTGAAAAAAAGCATACAAGGTTCGGCAGAAAAGTGCACTGTCTTCGATTGACACGGTATCATCGGGAAGGTGGTTCCAGTCGTTCGTTGTATGTGGAATAAATGAATATAAAAACCTGTTTTTGTCACAGAAAGTGCCTCTTACTTTACGACGGTGATCAACTCAAGATGACAGATAATTAGGTGCTAGAATGAGCTCACTGCTAAGGATATGATGGTGAAATACTTTTTGAAAAAGTCACAAGCAACAAGCCTTTCTGCATAGTGATAAAGATGGTAGGCACAAGTTGTTTTTCATGGAAGATATGCTAGAAGTACGGTTGTAGTTTGAGTGAATGAAACAAGTCAAATTATTGTGAGCCATTTCGAGAGAATTAACCAGAGTACCATTGTAAGGGTCCCAAATAGCAGCGGCGTATTCCAACTTAGGTCGAACTAGTGTTTTATACAATAATAGTTTCAGTGATGCAGGGGATTTGCTAAAGTTTCACCGCAAGTAGCCTAACATACAATTTTCATTGTTGATTATGGAGTCGGTTTGACATCTACAGGATAAGTCCTCCAGTGACCCTGCTTTTTCCATTTGTGGATAAGGGTAGGGTGAATGTGGGTGGATTAGTGAGACGTGAAGCCTAGTGTGAGTCTGTTCAATGTGGTTGGCCACACGCTGTACAGCGGAGCAATGTTGGCATGGTATAAATGCATACGCTTCCTTTAAGCAGTGTTATGGTTTAGTGGCTGTAGTGTCCTGTTGCTATGTGTGAGGCTGCACGCTTGACTCCCAGAGATGGCAGTCACATTCTGGTGATGGTGTAATGCAAATGCACTCATTTACTGAAATTGAAGTGTACGTTAACGAACCCTAGATGGTACATATTGGATCTCCAACAATGCAGCACAGTATCTCGTATATACAAGCCGCATGTGGCTCTGTCTTGTGAACTCGGTGCTTATCTTCTGTGCTCTTTCGCCTTGCTCCAACTTGGGAATTGAGGTCCATCTTTGACAGCTCATCAATTACTGCCGTGCTCTGCTTTTCAGAGGACAGCTCCAAGAAACACCCCTTTCCATGCCCATGCAGCTACAGAACTGCACTGCTGTACTACGTGGACATCACCACTCCCCCTAGGACGCACGTCCTGAAGGAAATTTCTGAATATGCCAGCAATGAGGAGGAGAAGAAAAAGCTGAAGCTCATGAGCTCTTCTTCTGATGAAGGGAAGGTAAGCGTGGAGCAGTGTTCTTGCTCCCTTCTCCTTAATAATGGATTTGCAGCATTGAAAGCAATGCATAGTGGAATCTCGTTAATTTGAACCCCACTTAATGTGAACTTACAGTTTGTTCGAACACATAAGCGCTTGGGACAGTTAATTCAAACGTACCGTGCTGCCGACCACGCCCTGAGCGCTGTGCCAACTCAAATGACAGCACTTTCGACCCGACAGTGTGGCTCCGTGTCGGCTGCTGCTCCTGTTTCCCGTTGCAAGTACCTCACTTTGGCGCATATACAGTAAAGTCTCGTTCATATGTTCTGGAAAAAAAACATACTAGCCAGGAAAATGTATCATCCGAAGTCATTAAGATATTCGGCCGACTCAGTTGTAGTTGACATCTACGTAACGTGAAGCGTTGCGATAACCAATAAGCTGTTGCGAGCACCATGAATGCAGTTTTTATTTCATATTTGATTGCACTGCGCAAGCGAATTTTGGAGCAATTTTCTTGGGGAAAAAAAGGCACACATTAGATTCAAGTAATAAATGTAATCATTCATTGTGAGCTACCATTTTCGCTTGAAGATTTTCCTAGGGAAGACTGAACATAGATGTTTTCGGTGCGGGATGATGTATCTTCACGCATACATGGTCCCCTAAGCTGTGTCAAGACGGACGTTGCTGCTAAAGGGGCTGCTATTAAAATCACCATTGGGGTCAAGCACACGCGTGCCAACCAGTCAAGTTCGAATGGTCCATCCAAGGCCAATTTTAGGATCGAAATAATAGAAGTTTAGATCCATAGAAATGTATGGGCGCCGGCCAGGGCCTCCTGTCATGATCGAACCTAATTAACTGAAGTCGAATTAGTCAAAAGTCTACTGCATAAGAAAAGGCTACCATCACTTACAGATGTAAATGTAAACAGCAGAAATAAAACGCAATACAAATCAAAACTCATAGCCTACATTGAAGCTAGTCAGGCTGAATGCAGTCTGGTCAGTTCATGCAGTGTGTTGGGGTGCACCTTTCATTCAAGAAGCTGTTGGCTGTTACTTTTGTGACCGCTTGTCATCGCCTAGTGGAGGTGCTGTACATGGTGCGCCTTGGCTACTTGTTTGACAAGGCCTCTCCCCCCCTGGGTGAATGTTCCTTTGCAGAGCATGTACAAGCAGTGGGTGCTCAATGACTGCCGCAGTGTCGTACACATTCTGGAGGACTTGCCATCAGCACGTCCCCCACTGGATCATCTTCTGGAGCTCATGCCCAGGCTGCAAGCTCGATACTACTCCATCTCCTCGTCACCAAAGGTAGGTTGCGCCTGTGGTGTTGCAGCATACTGCTGCGTACGAGATCATGGGTTTTATTGCCAGCCATGAAGATGTGTTTTGATGGGAGCATGGAATCCAAAAATTTTTGCGTAATTAGGCGTCTGTTCATTCTGCCTTCTTCTGGTGTTGTCTGTGATTTCATAATCATTCTAATAAACTATGCACAATGCTTGGGAACAGTTTGAAAGGGAGTTGAGGGACAAGAACAAGCATCTTGCAGAAAAAAAAAAAGCATTTCCAAGTTTTTACAACCATCATGTTTTCGGGAATTTGACTCTTACACATAAAGAAATGCACATTGTTGCCATTTGCAGCGCTCACATGTGTGATGAACAGAGGTCATATCACAAGTTGGTGCAGTCACATTTTAAAGCGTTAAGAATATACAAAAACACAGTACTGTGTGTTTTTGCTGATAGTATGTCAACACAGTAGTTCAAACAATCGGAGGGGCATTTATTGTACCTTTCATATACTAATGCCTGCTAGCCAAATTACTATCCACCGAACATGCCACTGGGCGTGCGACAAAGCTGCTCATCGACCCCAAGCCCCGGAGGAAGTGCCTACTCCATGTCGCATCCAAGTAACCCCGCCTTTAGGTTGTATTAGCAGCGCAACACTTGAGCCATCTCTCGTAGTATGCTGCAACCACACCGACTGCTGCCGGCACTTAGCTACGAGAAGTGGGATTACAGGAGACACCAGTGCCATGTCGGGAAAACAACACCATTGGATGCGTGAAAGTCGAGCATCCCCACAGGTAGCAGCTTTATATAACACACGGGCAGCTTTCGAGCAAGGCCAGGATGCACATTCTTTGCATGGTGCTACATATCTGTTTATGCCATTTTCAATAACCCAATTTTTATGTATTTAGTCACTGAACTGTTCTAATATGTTTTGATAGGCTTGTCTGAAATTTAATCTTAGTTTGCATTTTTCTCAGACACTAACAGTTTATATACAAATTATTACAGGATGACAATTCAGCCAAGTAAGCACTTTTCACAGGCTTTCCTTACAACCTTATCGGCTAGAACTGTGCTCATAAGCTCCTCCCTGTTACACAGATGCACCCGGACAGCATCCACATGACAGCGGTGAAGGTGGAATACGAGACGCCGACCAAGCGCATCAACCACGGTGTTGCCACAGGCTGGCTGGCACTCAAGAGACCCGACAACGGCACGCAGCCCACGCTGCCCGTCTACGTGCGGCGGTCGCAGTTCAAGCTGCCCTCGCGGCCACAGGTTCCCATTGTGATGGTGGGGCCCGGCACGGGCTTGGCACCGTTCCGCGGCTTCATCCAAGAGAGGGATTTCCTTCGCCAAGAAGGTGGGCTGTGCCCTCGCCACTCTTGTATTCCTTGACCCCAAGTGCAGATTTGTTCAGCTTATATATAGGAGCCCTTACAGCCTTTTTTACACCCGCGCGACACAGGCGAGAGACATGGAATGGACGACACAAGCGCTAACTGACAACTGAAAGTTTATGACAGTCAAATCTCGTTAATTCGAACACACTTAATTCAAATTTTCAGTTTATTTGGACTGACGCTGTTGTCCCGTCAAAGCTATGTGTATTCCAATGGGCGAAAATGCCTGGTAATTTGAATGCACTAGCATTTGTGACGATTAATTCGAATGTACTGTGCTCCGACAATGCTCTCAGCAGTATGTCAAATCACGCGGTGGCGCCTCCGACTAGCATTCCTCTGATGCCATAGCCATAGAGGAAAAGCTTAGGAGAGACTTCTCAACGCCGGACGCGAAGAAAAGAAGCCGTGGCGGAAATTTGTGTACAGGCGTGTGCAGGCGTGCATCACTGATTACTTCTGTTAGTGACAGGTTAGTGACTTCTGCTAGTGACTTCAGTTAGTGACTTCTGTTAGTGACTTCTGTTAGTGACCTCTGTTAGTGACTTCTGTTAGTGTTGCGGCACCGCCCCCATAGAGTCAATGTATAAGAACGTCTGAAATTTCGGGCACCAAAAGCCTTCGCCGTCTGACTTTCCGGACTTTTTGCCATGCCCACAGGTCTGAAACGGTATTAATTGAAGCCACCACCTCCGCCATTTCAATTATTGTGCCGCCTCGAGCTGGTGCTCTAGCACACAGATCCACTGGCAGCCGTAGCCACACCACGGCAGTGCTAGGCTAGCTACTTCGACGTTCGCTACCAAGCTTCTTTCTGTTCGGTGCCATGTTTTTTATTGAAACGATTCACCGCCGTTAGCAATGGCGCCGACTCCGCCTTTGTAATCCTTGTCAATGTCTTCTGAGCGCAGAAAGCACTGCGTGTTGCATAATGCGGGTTCCTGAAAGCCAACTTCCCCCCAATACAGCACTTTTTCGCGGTGAAGCATACTAAAAGTTCGATGGTGCAATTATCATGGGACATACGCTTCCTTTTACTATACACGCCTGCACCCGCCGCCTCCTATCGCAGTACGAGCACCGATATGCCTAATGAGTTAATGTAATCTGTAAATACGTGTGAATAAATCTTGTGGAGCTTCCCACTCGTGTTAGCTCAGGGCACATGGCCAGTGCAGGTAAGTCCTCCATTCAATTAGCTTCCGTTAATTCAAACTTCCTTTATTTCGAACAAATTTTCAAGCACCTTCGAGTCAGAATTATCGAGCTTCAACTGTACTTGGCAAACCATTATAGACACTTTGGCCACAGGGTGCATACAGATATGCAAGGGTACTTTTTTTGAACAGTGTTCATGAATGGAAATCAAACAAGCCAAGGCATAGTCTAGTCATATCACATGCACATAGATTCTGCCTCATGTGTTAGCCAAACATCTATTTCATTGCATCAAAAATAAACAGAATTTTGGAATGGCCCGATTTCTTGGCACACTTGCATATCTGGTACACACCACGTGACCTAAGTTTTTATAATGACTTGTCATGCAATGAACTTTAAATAGTCAGTCACCGCTTACGTCATCCATTCCTTGTCCCTCGTCTGTGTCGCACTGCACATATATGTAAAAATGTTGACCTACCGATTCACCCAGCTTGCTGTGTATGATAAACAGCAAGCTGTGTATGCTGTGTTATTGCTTGTTGTGTAAACAGCAAGCAATAAACAGCTTGCTGTGTATGGAGGGGTTTCTCCAGTCACTATAGAGCTGTCATGAACAGCTAAGCCAAGTACCATATTTACGGGCATAATGCACGCACCCGCCACATTGGCCATCAAAAATTCAAATATTTATTTTAACTAGAGTAATCATCACACCTTGTAAAATTGCTGCAGCAACTGTCATCTGCTTCTTCTGGCCGGAGATGATGATGATCTGTTCATGGTTTGGCACGGACATCAAGGTCGGGCACCACGTGTGCATGAAGTAAAGCCCTGTCTTGTATTCGGTTTCGGGGCCACTGTCAAGCCACTGACTGCAGCTTTTAGCCCTGGAAACCATTCCAAACATGTCTGGAAAAATAATGAGTATGAATTTGAAATTGTGCATGACATCCGAGTCAAGTTTCCCGCCATTTCATTTTCCAAATCTTTCCCTCCATAGCAGCATACGGGGATGGTTCTCATTCTGGAAGGAGAACTTCCGATACACGACGGCTCCATTTTTCTATTTAGCATTTAGGACATTCCCTTGGATCATTTTCCCCTGTAATATTGCACCCCCCAACTTCAGATCAGTTTTCTGCTAAAGGAAGTATGAGCATTATGCGAGTAAATACGGTATTATTCATGTACATGATGTAAGACAGCTGACAATTTTGCTTAAAGGACTGGTTCCTTTTCCTGAAAGTTCCAGCCTCTCTGCATGTTTATTGTAAGGCATTGACAAATGGGATGTGTATTGGCCAGTTCTCACTCATGGTGGAGTAAGTACCACTGTGCCAATGCTTTGGTCTCCAGAATTGGGTGGCGTATGTGGCAGGCTGATCCTGGAGGCTATGTCGTTAACGTAGTTCAGCACCATAAAGATGGAGCAATGTTGGTGGACTTTTACACTATTGCATTTGACATCTGGCTCCATACCTTCTAAACCTTCCATTTTTGTAAAAATACATGTAGCAAGACATGCGTCCATGTTAAAAAATGCCTAATTTCTTTGAATGTGCTTGGACAACGCAGGCAAGCCAGTGGGTGAAGCGGTACTCTACTTTGGCTGCCGAAAGAAGGAGGAAGACTACCTTTACCAGGAGGAGCTGGAAGAGTACTTGGCTAATGGTACACTCACTAAGCTGTACCTGGCCTTCTCGCGAGACCAGCCACACAAGGTGTACGTGACGCATCTCTTGCGTCAGAACAAAGACGAAGTCTGGGACCTCATTGGCAAAAAGAATGGCCACTTTTACATTTGTGGGTGAGCAGACGGCTTTTTTTTTTTCCCTCTTCTGCATGGCATTTTAGGACTGCTAATGGAGCTTGAGATGTTTCATGCCTGGAAATCTCAGCTTTATCACATTGCATGCATGGACTCTGAATGAAGCAGTGCTGAATTCTTAAGGTTGTAACACTACCTTTGCCCTGTTGTTGAATTGAGTACAACCTGTTCTTTGTGCATTGGTAATATGCCTTTCCTGTGTGCTCATACGAAATGTAGTGTGGAAGTCTGTTGTATCATTCGGTGGCGTGTTCAGATTCATGAACAAGCACTGTTTGCAAACAGAGCACTTCATCGGGTTTGCTTTCACAATTGGCAATGTGTGATTTACATGCACCATAGAGTTTACATGAGAAAATGGGCTGCACAGCGTGGAAAAATGCTGTGACTGCTTGCTATCCTCTCAGAAAAACTCAGCAGTCATTAATGTTTGAGGGCATTCTTTCCAGAGCCCTGCACCCAGTTACCATCTTCTGTATTTATCTCTTATGTGTCAGTAGCTGGCCTTGTTATCCACATACGTTAATATGCTTTAAGTATGCATGTGAAGTTAAAATTGTGGCTGCATATGACAGAAAAGTGGAGCGTCTTCAGTGCATCAAATCAGTCTGTACTCTCTCCAAAGTGAAGTGTCCAGTAGCTGGATAGCACCTCACGATGTGTGCATGCTTCTGATGGTCTGCCTCCTTCATCTCTCCTCTTGCAGTGATGCACGTAACATGGCGAGGGACGTGCATGAGATCCTACTAGAGATCTTCCGCGAGAATGGCAACATGACAGAAGACGAGGCAGTCTCCTACCTCAAGCGCATGGAGTCGCAGCGGCGCTATTCGGCTGACGTCTGGAGTTGATGCCGCCCAGTGGCCACCCTAGCAAGTCATTACCGGGCAGAGCGGGGCGTGCCGCTGCCCGCCATCGCCGTGCCCTGCTCGTTGTCGCGACGAGGCCTCTTCCTGGCCTCCGGGAGACTGTTGCCCTGGGACTCTGTGGTGGCGGGGATGATGACGCGGGCCCCTCTCTGCTCCTCCGGTGACGGGGCCCGCAGTCTCTCCCTGACCCCACTTCCCTGCGTTCAGTGGCTTAGTGGCATTGGTAGTCAGTTCGCAGGCGAAGCCAGTGAGAGTGGTGCACCGCACTGTCCGACAAGCCACAGCTCTGGCAGCAGCAGCAGCGCCCACGCACATGAGCCCACCCCAGTTTCACGCACACATTCCCGGTACCACGCTGGTCGTGTCCCATTGTCTTGTCGCAGTGTGGCGTTTGTGCTTTTTCCATCCTTGCTTCTTGTCCTGACCTAGCTGCTGTCTCTGCGTCGTTCCTGTTTGCTTTTGTGCAGTATCAAGTGCTCTCTCCTCTTGTTCTTGTTGGAGAGTAGTTGTTGTTATGCATTGCTTACGAACTGCTTGGGCGCATTGTCATTTGGTCACTCTCTTGTTGACCGCATTTTGCATCCACCGCATTGGTTGCTCGCAGCAGCAGAAAGTAACTTGTGGGTGTGCGCACTTGGTGTCAGTGTTGTTTTCACATTGTGACACTATCGAGTAGTACAGGGTCTTGAATATTTCGCTGCGCGTGTTCAAAAAAGGTTTTGTGATCACCGCTCCACTGTTCTTGCTCAAACTTTGCTGAAAGATCACATTTCGGGGTCTACGTCGTTTAGTATAACACTTACCACAGTTAATTGCCTGGTTTTTAAGAAAGTGTGCAAATTTGCCTGTGCTTATGGGGATGCGAGCTGCTGCTGCGACGGCGCAAGCATCAACTTATGTCGCCAACTGTAGTCATCTGCAGAAAGCAGCCTTTCAGGGAGGGCTGCCATGCGTTGCCTATTCCTGGAACAGGCGACTTCCCTCACTGAAACGCTGGTTTCTGTAAATGACGACAGGCGGCAACATAAGTTTATGCTTGTGCCGTCGCATTAGCAGCTCGCATCCCCATAAACACAGGCAAATTCGCACTTTTTTCTTGAAAGCCAGGCAGTTAACTGTGGTAAGGGTTATACTAAACGACGTAGACCCCGAAATGTGATATTTCAGCAAAGTTTGAGCAAGAACAGTGCAGCGGTGAGCTCAAAACCTTTTTCGAACACTCGCAGCGAAATATTCAGGACCTTGTACATTGACGTGATTGGACAAGTAAAAGTTGTGATGTCACGGAATGCCTCTTGGCTACAGTGAATCGCTGCACCTGCCAAGGGAAAGTGTCGCTGAAAGTGATTGATCGGGAATGCAGCTCCTGAACACGCTTTGTGGTAGTTATGTAACATAGTGGCCTGTTGGAGGGAAACATGCTAATTTTGTCATAGTATTGATTGTCGCTTGCTTGTAATATATGCTTGCTGAATGCCATGACCTTCAAAGAATATTGTATTTACATAGCCTGGTGCTTTTTTTGCCGCGTTAATAACATTTGAAAGTGGTGAGCATAACTCGAGTCGTTACTGTGAGCATTGGAACAATGCTGTAAGACTGCTTCAGCTTTTCTGTAAGCATTCGATTACTTTTAGTTATGTTAAGCCCTGTAGGTATGCTAACCGATGATGTATAATTTACTGCTCTACATTTAAATGCAGGAAATAATTATATAGGCCTGTTCATTATTGTAAACACAGATGGCAAAAATGTTTATTTTGTTTACTCTCACGGATGCGTGCCATTTTCACGCATGTTTTTGAAGAGATGCTCTGGCATGCCTTTTGTGCTAGAGCACTGCAGCTCGAATAATAGGTGAAATTTTATGCTTTGTAATTTGTTTTAACCATCCTGTGTGCTCTTTTCTTTTTTACAAATGAAATGTTTACCCTTTCACACATTGTCAAAGTATCATCAGTCAATCCCTACTACTAGCTTTGAGTGCAAGCCAGTGTGTTGCATATGTTTTTGTTGCGACATGTAGGCCTACGTTGCAGTGTAAGAAATTCTGGTGTATGTTGGTACATTTGCAGCTTTGCAGTAGATAAGTTTGGCTTACTTCAAATGCCTGTGTCATGTTTCTCACTAAACTGCAGTTCACATTCAATAACGCTTTGTTACATTATATGCGTGCACTTCGAATGCTTGCCATGCAGCAGTGCAACAACTTTTTAGTCTTCTTCGGTACATGAATTTCTTTTTAAATGTTTGTTAGTGAACTGCTGAGTATGTAGTGCGAGGAAGCTCCTTGGTGCGATTTAGGGAAATGTATCACCTTAAAAATGTTGGATGTTCCCCTGGTTGTTTCTGCAGAGTGCCTTAGTACTTGGTGCATATCATAAAAGGAGTAAGACAAGTTGCATTTGTCATTCTGTGCTGACAATGTTAACGGACGAAGTGTTAAACACTAGTAGAACCCTATCTTAGTATGCTAGTACAGTGTACACAATAAAGAAGTAATGGGACCACAGTGTGCAGACTTGCAAGGCTGTAGAGAGCTTTGCAAATCATGTACGCTCATCAGGTTTTCTTTTTTTTAAGTGTTCACCTGTGTTGGTAGTGGAAAATGTTGGGGTACGCAGAGCGCCATCTTCAGGCTATGTTTCTTGTAGCTACATAAGTTTCATTGCAGTCACAAAGTGTAACTGTAAAATGCTCTTTTACTCGATCTTATGTAACTTTGAAAATAAGCCATTAGCATCACTTTGTTTTTAGAACATGCTCCCCATTTACAGGGTCCTTAACATTTCGCTGCGCATGTTCGAATCCGCTCACTGCTGCACTGTTTTTGCTCAAATTTTGCAGAACGATTGCATTTTGGCATCTACTTTGTCTAGTGTAACATTTACCACAGCTAATTGCCTGGTTTTTAATAGAAAAAATGCAAATTTGCCTGCGCTTATGGGGGTGGAAGCTGCTGCCCTGACAGCGCAAGCATAAGCTTGTGTCGCCACTTGCCGTGATCTGCAGAAAGCAGCGTTTCAAGGAGGGCAAATTCGCACTTTTTTCTTAAAAACCAGGCACTTAACTGTGCCAAGTGTTGTACTAAATGAAGTCGATGCCAAATGCAATTGTTCTGCAAAATTTGAGCAAGAGCAGCGCAAAACCTTTTTTCAAGCATGCACAGCAAAATTTTCAGCACCCTGTACACACTGTTAAGCTTAGCTAGGCCTAGTAAGGGATCATACCAGATGGCACCACACTTCTAGTGTTGGCCATACAAAACACACTGCTAAAAGCCTCTACGAAAAGCATGTAAGAGGCCATAGCATTTCTGTGTTTGGCCACGGAGATAGCCCAAATGCTTTTCTAAAGCTAATGTGTCAGAACATGTAAACTGCTAACATTATGTTGAAGTGTAAGTGTAAGTGTTGAAGCTCTTGAAGCTGTATGCTTGAGCTTTGAACTGCACTTTTACAAATAATAAATGTTGCTAGCTTTGCAGGCAGTGAAGCGCATAATTTCAGCAAATACTTCAAGGTTGTGGGTATCATGCCTCCTGTAATATTTGGTATCACAGCCTGTCATTCATTGTTTCGTCTGTAATGAGATTGCGACCTTGAACGTTGGGTGCGATGTGAAACTGTGGTGCTCTCTAAAATGTGCACCTGTTGTTGTCTTCGTGTGTTTTATCTGTTAACGAACTGTTATTAACAAAGTGCCCCTCCTGATTGTTCTTTCTTACTGTTCATCTTGGATGTACGTCTTACCGATTTGGCTATGTGCAACCTCGTAGAGTGTACTGCACGATGAGAGAAGCGGTGATTGCGGCAGCGTATGTGTGGCTTCTTTTGGCCAGGGTGCACATTCCTCCGTTACACTCCATATTTATTCCACTGCAGCTCAAGTCTTGAAGAAAGTAGTGTGGTAAGGAAGCACAGCGTTGCCAGTGGGCTCTTTCTAAGGCAAATTGGGCATTTCCATAGCGCAGCTGCAGTGTACTGAACACGTTGCCACTTTGCTGGGAAAATGTGTTTCGCCCTTTTTCTGTGGCTTGCACTGTCCGAAGCCAGAAGCACCTCCCTTCATCATTACATTTTTTTTTTTTATCCAGTATTAAAAAAGGGAACGGCTGCCTCATGTGCTGACACTGGGTTTAGCAATTTGGGGGAGTACAAAGAGAAAAAAGAAGAATTGGCATTTCAACACCATACAGAATTACGTAATAGTCACACCCTCAGTCTTGAAAGAAAGACTCAGAGGGATGTTTTTAGATTTTACCCACGTACAAGTAGCAGTGATTGCATTAGTCGTAACTTAGGTAGTCATGAGTGCCACCTTCCAACAAATCCAGTTGTAGCTCCAAGTTGTTTCTTGCAGGACACTTTTTCATGCGCTAGTTTGTTCAAAATTGACAGTAAGGGTACTGCACGAATATGCAAAGACAAAGAAATGCATAAACGCATGACGAGAACTACGTGGACACACCGAGAATACATATTTCCTTTGTCGTTGCATATTCAAGTAGTAGCTCTACCTCAAAATAGCGCTGTTTGAATTTTATTGTTAGAAGGACTGAGAACAGAGCAGGTACACAAAGAAAAATGTGTACCTCGTTTTTGTCTTCATGTATTTGGGGAGCAGCTTCGCCACCAAGTTCTGTGTCTTCAAGCTGCTGTGCAAATGCGTGAAGTCAATGGACTTAAAAATTCAGGTGGTCAAAATCTGGAACCCTTCATTACAGGGTTTCTCATAACCCTTGAATTGCTTTACGATGTTAGATCCTATTGTTAAAATTTGTAAATACGTTTAAGACAATGGACTGTGAAAATTTGCAGAAAATGTGTACTCTGTCTGTGTTCACACAGCGGCTTTACAGCTTTATTGACTGCACCAGGATGAAAAACACTGGCTTGTGGTTGTGGCACTCGGTCCTTCCAGTTTGTGTTTCATGTCAAGACAGGCTTCCCATTGCACATAGTAATCATTGGGGCTGTTTGCTGCCCATCCAAGGGCTTCCACTTCGAGTGCCTTCGCAACTCTGCCATTGAGCAGTCCACTTGCTGTTTCGACAGCCACGTCCTGAAATGTGCCTCGGGTTCAACTGTCCCATGCATGCGCCGAGATAATAAATGTTGATGGTGCACCGCATGCGTCTGCTGATGCATGTAATTGTTGTTGCCAAATGTTTTTTTGGCTCCTAGAAGTGAGGCATTTTTTAGAGATGTATTTTTGTACCTTTTTTTTTCTTTGAAGACCTGAATGGCTTTAAGAAAAACCTACCTGTTGTGTTTTTTGGTCTTTCATGCTGACATTGCAATATTAAATTTTTTGAATTTTATATTTGCTATCATGTACAAAATGTTTTTAGGGAGAAATATATTTTAAATTTGGTCTGGTACATTGTTTAAATAAAGCCCATGCTTCTATTGCGGTGAGTTTTCTTTCGATCCTTTTTAGCACACATGCCCGTGTTTTAAGACGATTTCATATCTAACAGACTTTTATTTAACAAAGATTCACAGGTGTCTAGGGTACTGGCTAAAAGCTCAAAGATTAAGCTTGACAGTGAATGTGCAAATACTCATCATCATCAGCCTATTTTATGTCCACTACAGGACAAAGGCCTCTCCCTGCGATCTCCAATTACCCCAGTCCTGCGCTAGCTGATTCAAACTTTCGCCTGCAAACTTCCCAATTTCATCATCCCACCTAGTTTCCTGCTGTCCTCGACTGCACTTCCCTTCTCTTGGCACCCATTCTGTAACTCTTATGATCCACCAGTTATCCATCCTACGCATTACATGGCCTGCCCAGCTCCATTTTTTTCTCTTAACGTCAATTAGAATATTGGCTATCCCCGTTTGCTCTCTGATCCACACTGCTTTCTTGCTGTCTCTTAACATTGCACCTGACATTCTTGTTCCATAACTATTTGCGCGGTCCTCAACTTGTTCCTGAGCTCCTTTGTTAACCTCCAACTTTGTGCCCCATATGTTAGCATCGGTAGAATGCATTGATTGTACACCTTTCTTTTGAATGATAGGGGTAAGGTACCTGTCAGGATCTGGCAATGTCAGCTGTATGCACTCCAACAGATTTTTATTCTTTAAATTTCCTTCTTCTGTGACTAATTGACCTAAGTAAACATACTCCTTCACATACTCTTGTGGCTGACTAGCGATCTTGAACTCTCGTTCCCTTGCCAGGCTATTGGGCATTATCTTTGTGTTCTGCATATTAATCTTCTACCCTGCACTGACACTTTCTCTGTTAAGGTCCTCAATAATTTGTTGCAATTAGTCCTCAGTGTTGCTGAACAGGACAATGTCATCTGCAAACCAAAGGTTGCCGAGATATTTGCCATTGATCCTCACTCCTACGCCTTCCCAGTTTTATAGCTTGAATACGTCTTCCAAGCATCCAGTGAATAGCATTAGAGAGATTGTCTCCTTGCCTGACCCCTTTCTTTATAGGTATCTTTCTACTCTTCCAGTGGCGACCCATGGTAGCTGTGGAATCTTTGTAGATATTTTCCAACATATTCATGTATGCCTCCTATACTCCTTGATTATGTAGGGCCTCTGTGACTGCCGATATCTCTACTGAATCAAAAGCCTTTTCATAATTTATGAAAGCCATAGGTTAATTATACTCTGCAGATTTCTCAATTACCTGATTGATGACATGGACGTGATTCATTGTAGAGTATCCCTTCCTGAAGCCAGCCTGTTCTCTTGGTTGATTGAAGTGTTGCCCTTATTCTATTGCAAATTATCTTGGTGAATATTTTGTACAATACTGGGAGTAAGCTAGTGGGCCTGTAATTTTTTTATTCGTTAATGTCTCCCCTTTTGTGGATTAGTATTATGTTTGCATTCTTCTGGTTTTCTGGCACCCTTGAAGTCAATAGACACTTCATATAGAGAGCCGCCATATTTCCAGGCATGATATCTCCTCTATCTTTGGTTAAATCCACTGTTATTCCATCTTCTCCTGCCGCTTTTCTCTAGTTCATTTCTTGCAAGGCCCTTCTAACTTCATCGTTAGTTATAGAAGAAGCCTCTGTATCCTGTTCATTACTACTTCGAATGGAGGTATCGTGGCTGCTCTGGGTACTGTACAGGTCAGTACAAAATTATTCCGCTGTTCTACTGTATCTTCAAAATTGGTGATGACATTACGCTGCTTATCTTTCAGTGCATACATCTTTGCTTGACCTACGCCAAGTTTCCTTCTCACTGATTTAATGCTGCATCCATCTTTTACTGCTTCCTCAGCCTTTCTCACGTTACAATTTCAAATATCCCTTGCTTTATCCTTCTTGATCAGTTTTGACAGTTCCGTGAATTTTAGCTGATTGCTTGAGTTGGACACTTTCATTCTTTGTCGTTTCTTTATTAGTTCGTTACTTAGAAGAGCTTACCTACTTGTTGCCTTAGTGAACTACCTCCCACTTGCTGCTTCTGAAGCCAGCCTAGTTATGGTTTCTTTCATTACCTCTCATCTTAATCTCGCTGTTCTAAAGCTGCATATTTGTTTGCAAGTACCAACCTGAATTGGTCTGCTTTTTCCCTTACTGTGTCTAGGTTGGCCTGCTTCTTGTTGACCAATTTCTCAACAGAACTGCTTGTTGGCCTAGCTGGTGCTTGCTAAAGGACACGTTTTTTGCTGCAAGTTAAAACACACAAAAAAGGAAGACGCATAGCTGTGTTCTATGTGTCTTCCTTTTGTGTGTTTTAACTTGTGGCAAAAAATATGTCTTTGACCAATTTTACTCTTTCTCTCTTCAAATTGAGGTGAAACCTAGACCTGACCAATCTATGATCACTGCACTTTACCCTACCCAACACTTCTACATCCTGCACTATGCTGGGATCGGCAGCAAGTATGAAATCAATTTTTTGTTCCACCATAGGGCTTTTCCCGGTTCACTTTTTGTTACTATGCTTTCTGAAGAAGGTGTTCATTATTCGCAGCTTATTCCTTTACGCGAATTCTACCAACATCTCTCCTGTAGTGTTCCTAGGATCAATGCCCTAGTTGCCAATTGCTTGTTCACCAGCCCGCTTTTTCCCCACTTTTACAAGTCGCCCATGACTACAGTATACTGAGTTTGCACTGTTCTTATCACTCATTCAACATCTTCGTAAAACTGTTCTATTTCTTCATCATCGTGACTGAAGGTTGGAGCATAGGCTTGTATTACCTTTATTCTATAACTCCCATTTAGCTTTATTACGACTACTGCTACCCTCTCATTAATGCTGTAGAATTCGTCAATGTCGCCTGCTATGTCCTTATGGATTAGGAATCCTACCTCGTATTGCTTCTTATCTGGGAGTCCTCTGTAGCAGAGGACGTGGCAGTTAGTCGGCACTAGTTGCATACAAATACTAGTAGGGTGTATGGACAGACCAGCGCACAGACTAAGAACACTTAATTATGAATGACAAGTTCCGCAGGCCACTTGTGCAGCTTCTTCATGAAGGAGGACTGCACGCATTTATTGAAACACATAGTATGCCGTATGGCAAACCATACGATTAAACAAAAAAGTATGTGTATCACATACAGTTAATTCAGCAAAAAATGAACAGCACATGTCTCTGCGATTAAGAATTAATTGGTAGTGTAAAAGGCAGCAGAAGGAATGCTCGGCAGTGCCATTAAAAAAATGTCGATTGTAGAAACCAACCCTATGGTAGAAAAGAAAAAGAATTTGTAAAATGCAGTTAAGACGGGGCATAAAAATGTGTCCTAATTAAAACTAAAAACATGGAAATTGAGAATCTTTGGATTCATGTACTTTTTCATTCTTGCAGGCAGCATGGCACACTCTTATTGGTTGGCATCAATTGAATACTGTTTGCTGAGTGTAGCTCTACATTTGACGCCCATACAAGGAATATAACACTTGTCAATGTGTCTTGCATCGTACACTGAAACATTTTTTGTTAGGTTTACTCTGGTAAACTGAATTTTCAAGTCAAGCAGCCTTTTGTAGTCGGCAGTTTGAATGAAATGAACAAATTCTGAATAGTAATAGTGGGGAGATACAACTGCAATCACTTTGCCTCAGTGTAATGACCCAATGTACCGAAGGATGCCATACAGTATATTGTACCAGGTTGACAATCCGTTCCAATGAATGGTTGTGTGCCAATTAGTGGACAGGAGATGCTAATCTGTACATAAAGTTAGTGGCTTATTTTGCCATGCTGCTTACTTGAATGAAAACTTCTTTCAGAGTGTATCAAAAGAGGCAAAATGATGGTATTAGTTGATAATTACGTGTTTAGTGTGCCCAGCACCACATATGGGATCTGCACTCCGCTGCCATTTTGCATCTGTGGTGAACAGAGAAATGCCAAAAGGGAATTTTTAGAGCTGTGGTTTCACTTTTCTTTGAAGGCATGCATGAGATGTGGGCTGGGATAACGTAACAATTCCATTTCGATTGATTTTCATGCCTTGTCAGTGATCTGAGTGGAACTCTGGCCGTGGTATCACTGGTTGACTGGAATTGGCCACTGAATTTGAAAAGCAGGTGATACAGAATAGAATTGAGCAAAAGGATTCTCTACATTACGTAGGCTATGCTTAACATTACAGTGGACACTATTATTAGGACAAGATCCACAGCACAGAAGGATAACCATTTCGGGAACACTAATGGGCAGGTTCACATTTGCTGTGGTCACAAGGAAGTTGGTAGATTCATGCACCAAAGCTTTTTCCTCCCTGTTCAGGAGGCATTGCATCTTATTTCTGTAGGAGTTCCATGTCGGTGGATAATATTTCACAGTTCAAAGTTATTACTGCAAACACTAGAAGTTGAAGAGTGAAGTACACAATTAAATAACTTGATTGTATCTTTTGCATGCAGAAACACATAAAAGAGGCCCTGACACTTTGTTCCAGTAGACTCCCAACTAGCCACAGTGGTATTTCAGACAATAGGCCTCTACTGAGGTAAAATGTGCCCATTTCGATTTTGATTTGACATGAATCGCTTACTCGAGACATCGTGTCATGGAGTTGTTTTCTCCTGCATTTCAAGCAGCTCCAGGTACCATTTGGCAATACTAGAGCGTACATAGTGACCATTGTCATTTTATGCTAGATCTACACCGTTAAGGTTCCATATTTCAGTTAAACTGGGATGAAGGCATGGAAGTGTGTTGGCTGAGATGCAATGTTCACTCACAGGTATCTATGTAAGGTAGGCTGTGAAGACCCCATACTGACATATGTTAGCTTTCGGCACGTATTCTCTACATTTGATCTAAATATGATAGAAAGCCAGTGACTTGACACTATGTTTTTTTTCTTGTTCGTACATTTTTTTTTCTTTCAATGTGGAAGATTCTCAGAGCCCAGACTAACACCAAAAGTGTTCAACATGTAACGAGGACCATTGGCACTGACCACAAGCTCATGTGCCGATAAAATGTTGACCGCTTGCAAGGCCTCTGTGTCTATTGGATATTGTGCGTGTATATTCCGGTACTTTGCAAAGCCATATTGAAATGTGCAATGGACTTTGAAAGGTCTACATTACATGTGATTCGTTTTTCTGGTCATCATCATTGTTACCTTCTGGCTATATTTACGCATCAGCAGTAATGGGAGGTGCAGAGTAGCAGGGAAGGTAATGTAGAGCACGTTTTCCTTCCTGCACGAGATAATGAGTTTCCTACAATATGAATGAAACTCTATGCCTCCTGCTGTCCTTCCACCTTTTCTCTCCCCACGTCTCACCCGACTAGATTAATCATTGTTGGCATTGAATGTGTGCGAGACCGCCGCAGAAAAAGTGGCGGTCATAAAAAAAATATAACAGAACAGAAAAGGAAGGAGCTGGACTTGATGAAAGCATGAGATACTCGACTTACGTGGAATGTAGGGAAAGCTGGTTGCTGGCAGGGTCAGATAAGAAGCGGTGAGATTGCACCAACTATTTCAAATGCTGTCGAAAACCAGCAAAGACTCATGCACAGTGGCGTAGTAAAGGGGGGGGGGGGTCATGGGCCCCGGGTGCCAGGCGCCAGCTGGGAGTAGGGGGGAGGTGTCAAATATGTCTGAAGACGACCACCTTTCCACTGGCTTGGGCGTAAATGATAAAGAATGCTCCAGTAACCAGCAGCCCGAGCTGTACATGTACCCGATGTACCAGATGTGTAGTGCCACAGGATTGTCGGCTGCAGCTTTATTAACTGCCTACGTAACAAGTGTACGAATGTGCAGTGTTACGATTGGCCAGTGGGGGTAGTGACCTTGTAGCGTCTCCTGCCCCACTGCGGCAAATCGCTTTGTGAAGCTAGCAATGCATCCCCCATGGACAGGCCTGCAGTGACAGCAAAGTGAGACACATTTGGCGGACCGAGTATTGTTTATTGGTTCACTGTAGCCTTCACGGACCAACGGGGGCAAGAAAACTTCTGGAAAAGGGTGTTCTAAGGCGTTCCCTCACGGACTCCGGTGGGCACCACAATCGTTTGACAGATGCTTCGTTTAACTGCGGGGTCATCCCAGGAACCAGGACGCGCAAGCTTGAGTCAAGCGTGGCAATCTCTGTCTATGAAGCTCTCCTCCTTTCTGTGTGTTCCGTGAAAAAGGTGATTGTGCGAACCCTCGCCCTCAACGCGGGTCCTTTGACGAATTTGGACGGCCCGATTGGACAAAGGGGGGCAGCAGTTTTCCCTGGCCTAGGGATCTAGGGAGGACAGAGGGGGTTTACGCGAACCTTTTTGGCTCCTCAGTGTGCTTCACTTCAGTCATGCTAGACTGATGAGATGTAAGGTTCTCCACTCTTCATGTAGATATCGTAAATAAACCAAGCACTCGAGCTCGTTCTGTAAGAGAACAAGTTCCTCCCTTCAACAACGTCCTTAGTGTGGATTAGTCGGATGACGGCATGGGCCAGCTACCCCTTTTTACATGCCCAACCCCAACCCTTATGTCTGGCTAAAATATTTAATTCGCCAAGTGATTGCTAAACTACTCGCTTTAGTGGAATGTTTCATGTGCAGTGGGCTCCTGCTCTGAGCGGGCGTTGCTTAACATACCGTCTGGTGATGTGGCTCTTGGGTCCCGCTTCCATTCAGTCCGCGCTATCTTAAAATATCCTAACTAACTGCTTAAATAGCAATTATAGAGGAAAAATTGCAATTCGGGA